>NC_091118.1:32776468-32958968 GCF_040183065.1 Periplaneta americana | reverse complement strand
TAAAGAAACAAGGTTACCTGGATGTTAAAGTACACTATAGATGCTGCGGACTACCCACTGTCTGTTTCGTTGCTTAGTTACGGAACTGTGACGAACAAAAGAGAACTGCCAAAACCAGCCCTGAGCAGTGTCGTATTCATAGACGAGACTTTGGACCAAAGTTGACTTTGGAAAGTACAAAGTCACCATTTTCCTATTCACAGTCGACACTTTGAAGAAAGTAAACTTCAATTGTGACTTTACTTCGAAATCGCCGAAAATCTAGACTTTGACTTTGACTTTCGTTCGTGGACAAAAGGAAAATGACTGATATTTGGGAAATTGTTGAATTTTCCGAGAATATTGAAGACATCTAGGAGATTATTAAAACTGCTCATACTTCTTAGCGTATTATTATAAACTATCCGTACCCGTGCGCTCCGCTGCACCCGTTAGAAATAAATATAAAGTAATTACATAATTAAAATAGGACATTTGATCCAGGGAACATTCGTTTTTGATACAAGGATAAATCGTTTAATATGTTACTTAATTTAAATTGTATTTAAAATATTAAAATGCGATCATTTTGATCCAGAGACCACTCATTTGGTGCAATGACAGTTCCTTTAACATGTTTCTTAATTCTTATTACCAATTATTTTTGGAAAAGCGAAAATTAACAGAAAAATTTTGGCTACAGATTTATTATTATGTTTATATTATATTATATTATATTATATTATATTATATTATATTATATTATATTATATTATATTATGAAAAAGTGTGTTGATAACGGATGTACTCGAATTAGAAAGTTTTTAATTTGTTGTGGGAGCTCTTGAATCTCAGGAGGAACAACTTTTACAACAGCGCAACATAATCTGCTTGGCTCATTACCCAATTTTTTTGCATTGCATTTATTGCATAATATGTATTTTAACACGATTCAATTGAGCATAGTTAAAATTTGAATTATAAAATAATGGATTGCTAAGCTAACGTACTATTACTGCATACTAAATTAATACTCTGTCGTTGTTCGTTAATTCTCTGAGATAAAAATGAATATGTTCATAAACATTATTATAAGAAATACAGGAAATGAATATACAGAATAACCTATCAAGTTTTCTGTGCATAAGAAGCTATTTTAATCTTACGTGTCCTCAATTCACTCACAAGTTACTGTAATAACCAGGGAAAGGATTTATATGTAAATACATATTTACTTATAAAGCTAATATAATTTATATTTTGCATTATCTTTATGTTTCACAATGTGTAGGGTTGAAAAATCCTACTTTTATTTTCCATATTTTTCCATATTTTAGAGTTTAGTACATATTTTCGTTAATTTCCATATATTTTCCATATTTCATATAAAACAGTCCATATTATATTAGGTTTAACAATAAAACAAAACAAAATTCCATTAACTTTTAAAAATACATTTCAACAATAGAGATTTAAACACATGTTCAGTAATCCCTTTAACATCAGAGTTATTTGAAAATTAGCAGTCCTATCAACAATGGGAAAGTAAGTTACAAAACTGTATTAATTTAATTTAAAATTTTTAACAGACTTCAGTTGTGCAGCTCAACAGTTAAATGCCAGTCAGAGTACACATAGGTTCAGTTTTGTAAATCATACTATAAAGACGGTAAATATGCCAAAAGTACGTCATTCAGTCAATTTAAAATCAAAACTAACAAGTTACATTTCAGAATTTAAAGAAGATGGTTTATCAACTGACAATAAAATATTATTTTGTAATTTGTGTCAGTGTGCAGTATCATCTACACAAAAGTTCCTGGTGCAACAACACATTACAACTAGTAAACATCAGGCCAACAAACAACTAAATTCCAAGCAGAGACAATTGTTTTTAACACAACCAACAACATCGAATGTAAGATCTGAGTTTAACATCGACCTGTGCCGTTCTCTCATCTCTGCTGATATTCCTCTCTACAAACTAAAGAATAAGGTCTTCAGGGAATTCCTTGAAAAATATACTCAACATACAATCCCGGATGAGTCAACACTTAGGAAGACGTATGCTCCATCCATCTACGATGAGACAATACAGAAGATAAGAGATGAAATTAAAGATAGTTCAATTTGGGTTTCCATTGATGAGACTCCCGACAAAGAAGGTAGACTTGTTGGTAATGTAGTTATCGGTTTGTTAAGTGAACAATATTCTGAACGAATTCTTTTACATTGTGATGTTCTAGAAAAGTGCAATAACAAAACTATAGTTAAACTGTTCAACGAAGCTATGGGTATCCTGTGGCCAAAGGGTATTATGTACGATAATGTGTTATTCTTTATTAGCGATGCTGCCCCTTATATGGTCAAAGCTGGACAAGCATTATCTGTTGTATATCCTAAATTGACTCATTTTACTTGTGTGGCGCATGCATTTCATCGTGTGGCAGAAGTGGTCAGAGACAATTTCCCTAAAGTAGATTTGTTGATTTCATCAGTGAAAAAAGTATTTCTCAAAGCTCCCAGTAGAGTTAACGTGTTGAAAGAAATGTACCCTGAAATTCCATTGCCACCAAAGCCAATTTTAACTAGATGGGGTACATGGCTAGAAGCAGTTGAATATTATGCCGAACATATAGACTCTATTAACAATGTTCTCCTTGCATTGGACTCTGAAGATGCAGTCTCAATTGATACTGCGAAAACAGTTACCTGTGACATAAGTGTGAAGAATGACTTAGCTCACATTCAGCATACATTTTCATGCATCATAAAAACGCTCAAAAGTCTCCAAAATAGGCACCTTTCACTATCTGAAAGTTTTGAAATTATAAATAGTACTGTGGAACAACTGAATCGTGGTAGAGGTAAAGTTGCAGATGCAGTAAGAGCTAAGGTGGACACTGTACTTTCAAAAAACCCTGGATATGAAGAACTACAAAAGGTTGTTGCTGTGATGAGTGGTGAATCAACAGTGAAGATTAACTTGGACTTATCCCCAGCAGACATTGTGAAATTGAATTATGTACCAGTTACTTCTTGTGACGTCGAACGCTCTTTTAGTCAGTATAAATCTATCCTCAGAGACAATAGAAGAAGATTCACTTTTCAGCACTTGAAAGAAATGTTTGTAACCTATTGTTATGGTAACAGACAATAAAAATTGTGTTTTGTTGAAACTACATTGGAAGATAAGGTACGTCCATTATATTTTTTGTTTAGTTTGATTAAAATGTACCAATATTTAACGTACATAGTCATTTTTTTATAATTTTAAGTCCATATTTAATTCCATATTTTGGTAAAAATCCATATTTAATTCCATATTTTGGTAAAAATAACTACATATATATTTACATATTTCATATATTTTTAGTCCATATAAATCCGTTCCCTGGCTAATAACATTATAGCATTATGTCCATCCTGAGAAACTACACTTTCCAATGATGAAATAATAATTAATTATACAAATCTGTTAATTTAGCTTCCGATATTACCATACAGACACAGAAACATTTTCTGTAGGCTATGATTCATAGCTTTCGATTGTTGTGTCCAAGGCCCCTTATAGACGAAGTCATTTGTTTTTTATTTCAATACACCGCCTTAGATGGCAGTTATTTTAATTTTTAAACTCATTTATCTCATTAAATATCAGTCCTATCAAAATTTTTCAGAGAATAAAACTTATCAGAAATCATTTTTAAAGAAACTTTTGTTATGTAACATATTTCACAAAAATCAATAATAAGCGAGATATTTCGATTTATTTAATTCAGGCCCTCTTATAACCCCCCTTTTAAATAACGTATTTTGAATGCCATATAGCCTATAATCTAAGTTACAACGAACTTAATTTATATTCCAATTTTCATCGAAATCGGTTCAGCCATTATCGCGTGAAAAGGTAACAAACATACAGACAGACATACAAACAAAAATTTCAAAAAAGCGATTTTTGGTTTCAGGGTGATTAATTATATATGTTAGGACCAATTATTTTTGGAAAATCGAAAATTACCAGAAAAATTTCGGCTACAGATATATTATTACTATTAGTATAGATTATACATTCAAATCAAGGTACATATTTTATAAACACTCAGTATTAAATATCCTCGTTTCAACTTTCATTGATGAATAATCAAAGAGGATTATCTGTTCCACCAATAAATAATACAACTTATTTCATCACGATTTTACGCTATAGGTAAGGATTGGTAGCTTAATATTGATTCTTACTATTTAATTCTATAGACTATAGAGGGTAGGTTATAGAGCTGGAAATGCAGTTAATTTATAATCCTTGCAATCGTCATAATCTTTTCTGCATATTGATTTCAGATAATTTTTAGTAGTTTCTGCAGACATGTAGGGAATAACTCTGCCAACTGTCAGCAGGATAATATGTCTCTTTCATAGTCTGTCATTGGTGGTATCTTAGCTTCCATATCTTCACAACAAAATTATTTTACAATGAAATAATTTCAGGGTTTAATGTGAAACTAATGTAACTAGAATCGATGTTTTATTCACAACAAAATTCCTAACAGGTAATACTATTTTAGATAAACTATACCATCATGTTTTGTAGTTATGAACTTTGTTATATACAAGACTGTTCGAACTGAGTTACGATTTTTTGTGGCCAGGTAGAAGAACAAATTATTATCGATTGGTGTAAAGATCTAAAAATGTCAATTTTTGTACTTACGTTAGTTTCACAATAAGCCCTCGAATAATATTATCCTTATGTAAAGCTGCAAGAACGGTTAACAATCGCTTAACATGTACCGATGTTCAATTGTTTCATTGATTTGTGATTCAAAAGATGGCTTTGATTGTGACAATGCCTACTCTATTTCAACTATCTACTAATTTAATTCTTTTAGAAGGCAGTGATTTTTATTGCCAACATTAGAATAAGATCGTCAGATCTAGACTTACCAAAGTCAACGTCAAAGTCTCAGAAGTATTGTCTATGAATAGGAGTTTTAACAAAGTTAAACTTTACTACGAAATTCGACTTCGGGAAGTCTTCATCCAAAGTCCCGTTTATGAATACGGCCCTAAAACAAGATAGACGCCTAGGCAGGCAATGATTAGTATTGAGTAGTAGGTACAGCTAGTTTCAGCTTTTAAAGTAGGTTACCGGTACTTAATACTTACTTACTTACTGGCTTTTAAGGAACCCGTAGGTTCATTGCCGCCCTCACATAAGCCTGCCATTGGTCCCTGTCCTGAGCAAGATTAATCCAGTCTCTACCATCATATCCTACCTCCCTCAAATCCATTTTAATATTATCTTCCCATCCACGTCTCGGCCTCCCTAAAGGTCTTTTTCCCTCCGGCCTCCCAACTAACACTCTATATGCATTTCTGGATTCGCCCATACGTGCTACATGTCCTGCCCATCTCAAACGTCTGGATTTTATGTTCCTAATTATGTCAGGTGAAGTATACAATGCGTGCAGTTTTGCGTTGTGTAACTTTCTCCATTCTCCTGTAACTTCATCCCTCTTAGCCCCAAAGATTTTCCTAAGAACCTTATTCTCAAACACCCTTAATCTCTGTTCCTCTCTCAAAGTGAGAGTCCAAGTTTCACAACCATGCAGAACAACCGGTAATATAACTGTTTTATAAATTCTAACTTTCAGACTTTTTGACAGAAGACTAGATGACAAAAGCTTCTCAACCGAATAATAACACGCATTTCCCATATTTATTCTGCGTTTAATTTCCTCCCGAGTGTCATTTAGATTTGTTACTGTTGCTCCAAGATATTTGAATTTTTCCGCCTCTTCGAAGGATAAATCTCCAATTTGTATAGTTCCATTTCGTACAATATTCTGGTCACGAGACATAATCATATACTTAGTCTTTTCGGGATTTACTTCCAACCCTATCGCTTTACTTTCTTCAACTAGAATTTCCGCGTTTTCCCTAATCGTTTGTGTATTTTCTCCTAACATATTCACGTCATCCGCATAGACAAGAAGCTAATGTAACCCGTTGAATTCCAGACCCTCTGTGTTATCCTGAACTTTTCTAATAGCATATTCTAGAGCGAAGTTAAAAAGTAAAGGTGATAGTGCATCTCCCTGCTTTAGCCCGCATTGAATTGGAAAAGCATCAGATAGAAAATGGCCTATAAGGACTCTGTTGTACGTTTCACTAAGACACATTTTAATTAATCGAACTAGTTTCTTGGGAATACCAAATTCAATAAGAATATTATATAAAACTTCTCTCTTAACCGAGTCATACGCTTTTTTGAAATCTATGAATAACTGATATGATGTATTTTATTAAAATGTTCAGACACTGCTGTTTACTAATTAAGCTACGATTGATATATTTACAATAGAAATAAAATTACATATGTACATACGTGCATACCATAACAATATACAGTATGTATATACACACACAGTTCGTGTCCGATCGAGACTTTATGTCCACTATGTATTCTTTTCGAGAAAATGTGAACTTACTGTCTTTCGAGGGACGAACTCGGAATGGATCCATGCACTTAGGCTCAAATTGGCATATTGCGCGCCCTATATGGGATGATTGTTCCAGTCCGATAGGAGGTCTGAGTGGCATTCGTGAATCTGATCCCTCAGCTGCCACGGAGTCAAATCCCTTCCTCAGACGAGTACCTGTTAAGCCCTAGGGCCCAAAGCCTCAAGCCTTAGAACCTATGTCATCCTCGAAAACCCCAACACTTCACCAGTTTATTTTTACTATTGCGGATGTTAATGTTGTTTTATTTAACGACGCTCGCAACTGCAGAGGTTATATCAGCGTCTCCGAATGTGCCGGAATTTTGTCCCGCAGGAGTTCTTTTACATGCCAGTAAATCTACTGACATGAGCCTGTCGCATTTAAGCACATTTAAATGGCATCGACCTGGCCCGGGATCGAACCCGCAACCTTGGGCGTAGAAGGCCAGCGCTATACCAACTCGCCAACCAGTTTGACACTATTGCGGATGTAGATGAAATGAGGAGATAGTGTTGGTGGAATGGAAGACGAAAACTGAAGTACCCTTAAGCTGCATCTACACTGTTCAATTTTCCATGCGGGTACGCATACAGTCTGGGAAGAACATTGAAAGAATCAAGTGTAAAATGTCCGTTCAATTAAGATGCATGAAGGTTTTGCGTCTACTTGATGCGCCGTTTTGAACGTCATCTTCACTGTGTGTGTGTGTGTGTGTCTATATATATATATATATATATATATATATATATATATATATATATATATATATATGATGTAAAGGGTATGTGTCATTATTTTAACTGATGATTCATGTCATGAGGAAGAAAAAATATCCTCACAATTTTTTTTTAATTGCAGTATTTAACTAATTATTAAACATCTTGATTACACAACTTTTAACACTATATCACTTCGGAATATGTATTATATGTATCTGTCGTGTTAAATTCTATAGTACCTGGTTAACATGTTTCGGCCTGTTATGGGCCTTCTTCAGAACTGGTTGTTGCTGGTCTTTGCGTCTTTTGTTTTGTTTCCTGTGGTGGTATGTTTGTGTAGTGTAATGTGGAGTCAAAGAGTGTGTATGTTCTGAAATTGAGTTGTGTGTTGAGAATTTCATTTGGATGTATTTTTGTATGTCTGTATATTTCGTATTGTTCTAGTGTGTTTAGTTTCTGGATTTATGGTTGGATGTGTAGAATTTCCATGTCTGTGTTAATGTCTCTGTAGGTGTGGTTGGCATTTGTGACGTGTTCTGCATATGTGGAGGTGTTTTGTAATTTTGTTACGGCTGTGATGTGTTCTTTGTAACGTGTTTGAAATGATCTGCCTGTCTGTCCTATGTAGAAGTTGTTCCAGGTGTTACATTTGAGTTTGTATAGACTACACCTGTGTGGTTGTATTTGTTTGTTTGTGTTGTCAACACATGACTTATTATTCTATCCTCTATTTATTTACGTAAACTTATCTCTTTCATGGTTGACGTTTTTTCCGGGGTTTTCCCTCAACCAAAAATATGAGCAAATGCTGGGTAACTATCGGTGCTGGACCCCGGACTCATTTCACCGGCATTATCACCTTCCTCTCATTCAGACGCTAAATAACCTAAGATGTTGATAAAGCGTCGTAAAATAACCTACTAAATAAAAAAAAATCGTCTCCTCTTCTGCTAACAATGCCATATCATAAGCAAATCTTATGCACTTTATTCTTCTTCCTACTACTATCATTTCTCCCATGTTCTGAAAACAGTACTTCACTAAATACTCCAAGTTGATGTAGAACAGGGTAGGTGATAAAGGACATCTTTGACATACTCCTCTCTCTATGTCGCTTCCTCGTGGCATTTCTCCTCCTATCCTGACTTCGGCGCGTTGTGAACAGCCAATCCACACCAATATTCTTTAGAAATCCCATAGTTTATTCTAATCCACTCCATCAGACGCCTTTTCTAAATTCACAATTAATACTATATACATTTCTTTATTCTTCTCTAGGTATCTTTCGCCGATTTTTCGTAGCAGTCCAATTGCAAATGGGATATGAACCTTATTTCTGTTCATATCATTGTAAATGAGCCTTTTGAATAATAGTTCAAGTAGGTTATAAACAGCAATGTCATTGCCAACATGCAAGGAAATTGAATTATTTCGGAACGAGTAAAACGTAGGTCTGTAATGAGGATGAATGTGTCCACTTCGTGACATGTGTTTATCGCAACCTGCAAACACAGACAGGTAGATAAGGTAAAAATCAAGCTTTTGCTCTAGACTATACTGAATACGTAAGGCATATGTGTCTTGAAATGTGTAAGTCGATTTTCGTAGCTTTGTATTGAGGAAGTACAATGTTAACAAAGCGTAAGATTGCCGGAAGAGGTCGTGGTGATTTTTTACCTCCTGGTCAACTACCGGAATAATCACGCTCTACCTCAGAACGGCAATGAAACGGAAGTCTAGTGTTACTATAGTTACCATTCTCTCTCCCTTTCTTAATATAATTTCGTTCTTGGCTTTCGTTACGTGGGAATATGTAGATCTATTTTTTTTTTCAATGTTTTACCCCACTACAGTGTTCTGATATAGTTAGGGAGGAGTTATTCTAGAGTTATCAGATAGCATTTAAACTATAAATGCTTGGAGACATGGCGTAATTCCTTTACTTTAAAAGCTTGGTGAAAAATTGAATGAAATTTCGATCTCTTTTACAGAAAATATATACAAGTAGAGCCAAAAAGTAACTGAACATATGTAGATATCTTTGTTGCAGATGACATATAACCATTTACACAACACCACCCTCAAAGTACACACCTTGGGTAATGACACATTTCTGCCAACCAGCGAATAGGGATTATAAAGAATGGACACTGAGCGAATTTTCCTGTGTTTTGTTTCTCTGTGCGCCGGCGTTTAGTTCTACTTTCAAGCGCTAGAGGTTAGTGTGATCGAGCATACGCTAAGATAATAATTATTGAGTATAGAGTGAGACACAGGATCCAAACATCGCCTACCTTATTGCATAATCCAGTAACGCTTTGCTTCAAATAAATACAAGTTAACACCTTTTCCTCATTTCTCAGTGACGAACTAGTTATAATAATATTTTTTGTTATATTTCAGATATAATAAATTATGTTATAAGATAATATACATTATAAAATTAAGTATCAAATTCGTTTAATATTTATGTATAATATAATATAGGTATATGGTTTTACTTCTCATGAGAGTTTTGTTTTTCCATTTTCAGCGCTATCAAATCATTACATATTTTAATTGTTGTTGGGGTCAACGTCTCAACTCTCATTATAAAGGAACTCTAGAGTCTAGACATTACAGTTAATGACGGATTTATTATTTTATGGATCCAATTTATTTTATTTGAGTACATAATGTACCTAGATGTATTAATTATATGTGTTATATTTCCGCTATGTCGACTGCTAGCTGGTGTGATGTCAGCGCCAACTCTAGGGAGAAAGCAGAATCTCACGCTCTAGCTGGCTTGAAGGTCATTGAAATCAGTCCGGCTACATCAAAGGTACCGACGCGAAGTGTCCATACTTAATTACCTATACGCTGTCCATACCATTTCTCGAAACATTCCTGCAGCCCATCTTTGGTCACTTCCCGCAGAGCGCTCGTCGCATGAATTTTCACCTCTTCGGTTAACGCAAACCGCCATCCCTTGAGTAGGAATTTGACCTTTGGAAGTAGGTAGAAATCTGCTGGAGTAAGATCTGGAGGACATGGCGGCTGTGGATGGACAGGTATTTTGTATTGTGCGAGGAATTCGCTTACCAAGAGCGACCGATGTGCTGGGATATTGTCATGATTGTCCTTGCCACAAATTAGGTCTTTTTTGTCGAACTGCATCACGAAGACGTCGAAGAATTACAACACACGTCTCCTTCCTGACATCCTAGATCATAATATACTCAGATTGCTCGGCATTATAGGCTTTGACGGTAACAACTTTTGTCAGATTTACTATGCTGCCATCTAGTTGTTACGTAAGGAGTCACATCATAACTCCCATTTGAATTGCATTAGGGACTGTACTGCCATCTCGTGTTCGTTTACGGCGGACGAGTGGCGATCCTGGCGGTTGTTCTCTTCAAAGTACAACCGATTTTAACATAGGAATGAGGAATCTATATGTGATCTGGCCTGACAGTTCGACGCCCGGGAATAAACTCGAAATTTACGAGAGACTGGATATCAAAGAACATTTCAAACGTTATTTTCCCCCTTTGATCGGTCGGCAGAGAGTCTATACGCCTGGAGAGTAGGCCACATACCACACGGACAAGGCAGAGAAGTTGCCTACAGAGCATGGCGTTGCCACCCGAAGTTCGGATACTTTCTGACTGTATTAGTATAATCTCATAACTCTAGAACACACGATTTGTTCACTGCAAAATCTATAAACCACGCAATGCTCTCCAACTTACTTTTCTTTCATATTTAAATACTGTCGCCGAATGATTTTCTGAGACGTTTTCACACGCACTATGATGACGTAATCATAATACAGTGGTACCACCATTATTTTGCTGTACGCGGTCCAGGGTAGTTTTAGTTTATTTAGGTTAGTAATGATGATTATTTTAGGCTAATTTTGGTTTCATGTTGTTTCATCTGCGTGAGTATGTAAATGCAACTTTCTTGCTGCTTTGTTTGTCAACCGGGCAGTATCGGCGACATCCTTAAAAACTAAATTTCAACCACATACTGGGTGTTCATTTCAAAGTGTGTCATGACGTCACTGTTGTGAGTCAGCGATTTGAAGCGAGTTTCAGCTTTTATGTGAGAGAAGTTGCCTATTATTCAAGTCGTTCACTCTGAACTTGAGAACGCGTACGGTATAACTTGTACGTCGTAGAAATAGATGGCTGTCTGTACGGTCTGTGTGCTAACATAACCTCTTTCGAACTGTGTTTTGCGCGGGCAAGTCGTACGCAGGGTATTTGTTATCATCGGTTGCGTACCGCAATTCCACAACACAAATCAAATGTTCCGTGTCCATGTTGACCGTCCAAGTTAATGTCAACAAATACGTAAGTAATCGTTTTAACCCTCTCGCCATATCCCGACAGTAAGAAAAAAACTCACCTCAGTACGTGTTTCCAAACAGTTCACATTCCTGCCACTACCGGCGTTACCGTACGTATCGGTACGTACTCTTCAGAATGAACGCCGTACTTGCTAGGCAGCTTCTCTGGCACATAGGTAATCGGCCTTTGCGGAAGTGTAGGAAGATTGAATTCTCTAGGCTCATCGGCTAGCTACATGACGGCATACAGCGAGCCATGACACACTTGGAACTGAACACGCAGTATATCCTTTCATTCGTACTTTTAGTCACTGTCCAGCATTCTGATTCGTATAGAAGTTCAGGAAAAACTACGTTAAACCCTATATAACTTCATTGGGTTCTTCCTCACTCTCGCGAATACCGCTGTCTTAATATGCATCTTGAAATTTGTTTTAACTTTATTTTTAATTATACTGCAACTCAAAATATACAGCTAATTACTTGAAATTCATTATTTATTCACCGTGGAAATAAATCTCGCCTGGAATTGAACAAAAGGCAGTATGTGTGTTGCAGCTTGCGCCAGCATTTCGCTGTAATGGTGGCGATAAACCATCCAGTTCTCTGTTCGGGATTTTCCGATCCCCTTGAGACTTGTCGCCATTACTGAACTTGGCGAACGATTTTTACTCGACTGACAACCTCGTTCGCGTCTATCCGCAGCCTGTCTTGCGGCGAAGTGCTTGGGCTGCTCATAATAGGTGGACTCCGTGTTAGAAGTAAGTTAGTGGTTTAATTTTGTTATTTCAGTAGAAAGTTTCCCTTAGATGCGAAACTGGTTGAGCTGCCTCAGAGGCGGTGTAGCAGAATATTTAACGAGTATAATATTTATGAAAAAATAGATATGAAGCAATTATGATTTTAAAATTTCAAATGTTGGACGCCACGCCCATCCTTCACATCATACAAACCCACAGAAACATAAACATAATGCACACAAACATAAACCTACACAGAAGCACAAACACATATGCATCTGAAAGTACAAAAACATACACACAAATATATACATACAAACACAAAATCACAAACGCATATAAAAGCACAAACGCACATGCATACACATAGAAGCAAAAACACAAACACATAAAACACTCAAGAACACACACACGATAGCAAAACTCAAATACAATCACACAGGAAAAAAAACACAAATATGTACACACAGAGAAACAAAAACCAATCACATGCACACACAGAAACAAAAACGCAAATATGTGCGCGCATATAAGCAAAACCATACATGTATTCACACAGAAACAAAAACACCAATATATGCACATACAGAAACAAAAACAAACACATATTTACACAGAAACAGAAAGAAAGAAAGACATGCACGTACAGGAACAAAAAACGCAAACATATTCACACAGAAACAGAAACAAAGACAGTGAATATACAGAAACAAAAACAGAAAAATATATTAACAGAGAAACAAAAACACATACATGCACATACAGAAACAAAAAAAAACATATTCTCACAGAAAAAAAACAGAGACAATGAATATACAGAAACAAAACCATAAATGTATTCACACAGAAACAAAAACACCAACATATGCACATACAGAAACAAAAACAGAGACATATTCACACAGAAACAGAAAGAAAGAAAGACATGCACATACAGGAACAAACACAGAGACATATTCACACAGAAACAGAAACAAAGACAATGAATATACAGAAACAAAAACACAAATATATTAACAGAGAAACAAATAGGCCTACACATACATGCACATACATAAACAAAAAAACAAACATATTCTCACAGAAAAAAAAGACAGTGAATGTACAGAAACAAAATCACAAATATATTCACAGAGAAACAAAAACACAAACATGCACATACAGAAACAAAACCACAAACATATTCACACAGAAACAGAAACAAAGACAATGAATATACAAGAAAAAAACGCAAACATATTCACACAGAAACAGGCAATGAATATACAGAAACAAAAATACAAATGTATTCACAGAGAAACAAAAACACAAACATGCACATACAGAAACAAAAACGCGAACATTTTCACACAAACATGCACATACAGAAACAAAAACGCGAACATTTTCACACAAAAACACAAACATGCACATACAGAAACAAAAACTCGAACATTTTCACACAAAAACACAAACATGCACATACAGAAACAAAAACGCGAACATTTTCACACAAAAACGTAAACATGCACATACACAAACAAAAACGCGAACATTTTCACACAAAAACACAAACATGCATATACAGAAACAAAAACGCGAACATTTTCACACAAAAACACAAACATGCACATACAGAAACAAAAACGCGAACATTTTCACACAAAAACACAAACATGCACATACAGAAACAAAAACGCGAACATTTTCACACAAAAACACAAACATGCACATACAGAAACAAAAACGCGAACAGTTTCACACAAAAACACAAACATGCACATACAGAAACAAAAACGCGAACATTTTCACACAAAAACACAAACATGCACATACAGAAACAAAAACGCGAACAGTTTCACACAAAAACACAAACATGCACATACAGAAACAAAAACGCGAACATTTTCACACAAAAACACAAACATGCACATACAGAAACAAAAACGCGAACAGTTTCACACAAAAACGTAAACATGCACATACAGAAACAAAAACGCGAACATTTTCACACAAAAACACAAACATGCACATACAGAAACAAAAACTCGAACATTTTCACACAAAAACACAAACATGCACATACAGAAACAAACGCGAACATTTTCACACAAAAACGTAAACATGCACATACAGAAACAAAAACGCGAACATTTTCACACAAAAACACAAACATGCACATACAGAAACAAAAACTCGAACATTTTCACACAAAAACATAAACATGCAATACAGAAACAAAAACATAAACGCAGACATTTTCACACAAAAACAGAAACAAAGACAATGAATATACAGAAACAAAAACACAAATACATTCGCAGAGAAAAAACACAAACATGCACATACAGAAACATAAACATAAATATTTTCACACAGAAGCAAAAACACAAACTTGCACTTACAGAAAAAAAAAACACAAACATATTCACACAGAAATAGAAAGAAAGACATGTACATACAGAAAAAAACACAAATATATGCTTATACAGAAGCAAAAACACAAACTTATCCACGTAAAAACAAAACAAAAAAAACACAAATATAGTATGCACACAGACAGAAACAAAACATAAACGTATCCACATGCAGAAACAAAACCAGGAGGCTCTCCTCGATGTTACTGCATCTGTGAGACGGTGCTTAATTCAAAATACCTTGCACCACAGCTTCATTAAAGTTTACACTTTTTTTTTTGCCGAAATTTAATATCTCTTTGACTAACTTATTCTTGACAAAGAGGTCCGAAGAAACTTCGTATGGTATAAGGCAATAAAATTATTGTTGACATCGCTCAAATCAATAGTCAATTTGTTGAATTCAATTTTGAAACTGACTGTACTCTTTAAAATAGTGCAGGAGTCGGAAAGTTTAAAGTAGGTGCAGAGTCTTAGACAAAGCATTGTTATTGAAATAGTTGAGTAAGAATTTTGAAAATGGAAGGTCAGCCCGTTTCAAGAAGCACAGTCAGTTCAATAAGTATCAAAAACATTTTAACAGACCTATCGCCGAAGAGAGAAACAGTAGATTTGCCATGCTAAGTGATTGTTGAAATTTTGAACGTTTGGAATTTAACTTATTTTTATTTTTCCACAAATAACGACTTGCAAAGATATTTCCTTTATACATCATGAAGCCGGAGTAGGAACATAACGTTAGAGGTACCTGCTTTCATAACCTGAGCAGTAGAATGAAGTGGCATGGTTGGCACCACGCTCCGACCGCCTTTTATCTCGGAAGAAATACTGTACACTCATTTTATAGGAGGCCGTGTGCTACGGTGCGGGATTGAACCCAGAACGTCCCAGTTCGTAGCCATTTGCTCTACCAACTAAGTTATCCGATTCAGTGACTTATTAACGTTATAAATTTCTTACATTCTTGTAAACTATTAAGCTCCTCCCCCTCCCCCAAAATAAATTCTGCTCTTTTTAATATCATTGGTTGCCATGCTACCATATAAACATTTACCGCTTTAATTACTATAATACAGATAAAGGTTGGTAATATTGTGATATGAGTAATATTGTGATAGTTCTTTGTGAGAATTTATTACAATTTTTCTGAGCGAGAGGAAGATCGGCTTTTTGCGTCAACGTATTAAGGGAATGTTCGTGGACAAGTTTCTGCACAAAACTGGTCCTTCTCTCGCTCAGTAAAATTGTAATAAATTCTCAAAAAGAACTATCACAATATTACTCCTATCACAATATTACCAACCTTTACCCTATAGCAATATGAGTGAAGAATCCGATATCTCCGCCTTACAGAACGATCTTGACGTTATTGAAACCTGGACGACAGCAAGTAAAATGAAAATTATTGTAAGAAAAAGTAAATGAATATCCTTCTGTAAAACACAGAAAAAAATCGTCTCACATACCAACTAAATGGCTCACCGATGCCACAAGTAAACATTTGTAAATACCTAAGTATACTTAAGTAACAAACTGGGTTGTGAGGAACAAGTTACTAGTATTATGTCCGAGGAAAGCGCGGAAATCACTTCATTTCTCTATAAGTATTCTTAAGGAAGCTAATCTAAGGTCAAAGAATTGGCTTACATAACCCTTGTTCGCCCAATAGGCTAATGGAATATGGAGCGGCAGATTGAGATCCTTACGGACAAACCCAAATTGATTGAATAGAAAGAGTACTACGCAGGGCAGCAAAATATGTAAAAATGGAGGACGGACATGGCGAAGAGTTGATAAAAGACTTAGGCCCGATTGTATAAACCATTTAATCTTAGATCAGAGGTTAAATTGATCCTTGTTTCAGCTGAA
Organism: Periplaneta americana; assembly: GCF_040183065.1. Taxonomy (NCBI): domain Eukaryota; kingdom Metazoa; phylum Arthropoda; class Insecta; order Blattodea; family Blattidae; genus Periplaneta; species Periplaneta americana. The sequence goes on along the minus strand of NC_091118.1, from coordinate 32,942,416 downwards.
CTTGGAATTTTGTGTTGTATGAAATCTAATCTGAGATTAATTTGTCTCAAACTAAAGTCAACTTTGACTGAAGAAATTTCTCCGATTAAGTTAGATGATCCAAGTTCAGTTATTTCTTTTCTGTTTGAAATATACGGGTGACAGATTGTGCAAATAAAATATCCATTATTATTAATATTAATAGATATGTTAGGTACATTTATATATATTTCTTTCAATTTCTTGCCTTAATACACAAACTTTCTTATATTTTATAAGGCTCTATCGTGTTCAGCAGTATCAAATAACATAACCTATAATTATATTATGTTTATAACAACCATTAATTATTAATGGTTATGATAGGTGCATTCATAAATGTTCAATTAACTGTATTACTAAACGAAAATTGTCGTTTTATAAAGCTTTATTATGTTTAGCAGTATCAAACACCATAACATGATAACAACTTTGAGAACAGTCAACCTTCTTCTTATTGTCCGCTATTATTTACATTGCAAAAAAAACAGTGTCTCCAACAGAGTGTAATACGGAAAGTCGCCAAAAAGTAGTTGTAAAGTCGCTAGATTTCTCATTATCAACAAAGAAAGATTAAATTTTGTCACTATGGGGTGCTAAAAAGGTCACTAAATCCCTATTTAAGCAATATAAAAGTTAAAAGAAATTGTTGTTGAAAAAGAGTTAAAGTCGCTAGATTGGCAACACTGAACAAACCTGTCCGCGCATCACGTATTTCACCTGTTTATGCGATGTTGCCAAATCCTTTTCACGTGAACTTAGATTGCATTTGAACCAAGGTAATTTGATCGCAGAAAAGTTTTATACAATAGAAGAAGTGTCTGAAGTCGGTTTACTTTTCGATCTTCGATCAAAGTTGAACTTTAGTCAGGGAGTTTTATACAATTGGGCCTTAGGGTGGAAATTGCTCGAATCAAGACGACGAAAAGTCAGACTTAGCGCGTTAAGGCACAAATAGGACACAAAACATAGACCGACATCAATACTAGATTAGTGATACCATCATACTTAAGCAGGGCTGATGATATTAATTCATTCATAGTGTTCTGCCCAAGTACAGTTCTTTTACTGCAAACCCAGCATTCTCCAGTCTTTCCTATTTTCTGCCTTCCTCTTTGTCTCTTCATAATATGACTCATATATCGTAATGTAGTCTATCAGCTGATACCTTCGTCTGCCCCGAACTCTTCTCCCGTTCACCATTCCTTCCAGTGCATCCTTCATTAGACAGTTTCTTCTCAACCAGTGACTCAGCCAATTTCCTCTTCCCAATCAGTTTCAGCATCATTCTTTCTTCATTCACTCTTTTCAACACAGTTTCGTTTCTTATTCTGTCTGTCTATTTCACACGTTCCATTCTTCTCCATATCCACATCTCAGGCTTCTATTCGCTTCCCTTCACTTCGTCGTAATGTCCATGTTTCTGCCCCATACAGTGCTACACTCCACACAAAGCACTTCACTAGTCTCTTCCTTAGTTCTCTCTCCAGAGGTCCACAGAAGATACTCCTTTTTCTATTAAAAGCTTCCTTTGCCATTGTTATCCTGCTTTCGACTTCTTGGCAGCAGCTCGTGTTACTGCTTCTGATCATACTGTGAAGTTTAAATGCAGAAAACAAGGAACGTAGGCTACGTGGAAAAATTTTCCTTTGTAAACCGCACAATAGTAGATTGGAACAGCTTATCTACGGCAATCTTTCAGGGTGATCCTATCAAAATCGTTACATTTAAGAAAAAGTTGAAAAGATTAGGCTGAGATTTAATAGTAATGTCCCGTGACTAGAATATTGTACGAAATGTATATATAAAAATTGCAGATTTATCCTTCGAAGAGGTGGAAAAATTCAAATATCTTGGAGCAACAGAAACATATATAAATGATACTCGGGACGAAATTAAACGCAGAATAAGTATGGGAAATGTCTGTTATTATTCGGTTGAGAAGCTTTTGTCATCTAGTCTGCTGTCAAAAAATCTGAAAGTTAGAATTTATAAAACAGTTATATTACCGGTTGTTTTGTATGGCTGTGAAACTTGGACTCTCATTCTGAGAGAGGAACATAGGTTAAGAGTGTATGAGAACAAGGTTCTTAAGAAAATATTTGGGGCTAAAAGGGATGAAGTTACAGGAGAATGAAGAAAGTTACACAACACAGAACTGCATGTATTGTATTCTTCACCTGACATAATTAGGAACATTAAATTCAGACGTTTAAGATGGGCAGGGCATGTAGCACGTTTGGGCAAATCCAGAAATGCATATAGAGTGTTAGGTGGGAGACCAGAGGTAAAAAGACCTTTGGGGAGGCCGAGTCGTAGATGGGAAGATAATATTAAAATGGATATGAGAGGGGTGGGATATGATGATAGAGACTGGATTAATGTTGCACAGGATAGGGACAGATGGCGGGCTTATGTGAGGGCGGCAATGAACCTTCGGGTTTCTTAAAAGCCATTTGTAAGTTGTAAGTAAGTAGGTGGAATGTAATTATTTAAGTTGTGTCACGTAATTTTAAATTGACATGCAATTAATTAAGGTGACTTGTAATTACTAAAGTTGTTAATGACTGGGTTTAATAGAAATAGGTTTACTTAGTTATAAGTTAGGTTTACGTTTGTTTATATATGCTTTATAGTTTGGTCTTTATTAATAAGTACTAAGTTTATTGCAATTATTTATTTATAGTTATACTTAATTTTACACGTTATTTTATTACTGTAATTAACCTATGTTGTTTTATTACTGCAATTATTGTAATGTAATTGTATATTATATATCACTGCAACCGGGAGAATTCCCAATTGCAGTGCTAATAAATATATACATAATTTCTCTTTGGGAGTTAGTATAAATTTTAAATTGAATATTATGATCTCTGTGGTTCTGGGAAAATTTACATTCGCACCCCTGGCACGATTGTCGTCCATTTTCGATATTGATATTGCCTATTATTGCAAGAACGTATGTAGTGATTAGTTCGTTGTAATGTCGCAGATATGCATTACTCACTTCGACAGCGTGTTTTGGCAATAGTGCACTCGCTTTTGCAAGTCTAGTTGCTTCAATTCCTGTATTACATGCACTCGTATGCTCATAAACGCGATTTCTTTGCTGCTCTCTGACATGTGCCACATGGTAAACTTACCATACATCCCGTGAAAAACAGGACAGTCCCCTTTTTTTGGCCTACGTACCCGGTGTTCCGATATTTTTTGGCCTAGGTACCTGGTGTTCTCATATTTTTTGGCCTAGGTACCCGGTGTTCCCATGTTTTTGTTCTAGGTAACCGGTGTTCCCATATTTCTTGGTCTAGGTACCCGGTGTTTCCATATTTTTTGGCCTAGGTACCCTGTGTTCCCATATTTTTGGCCTAGGTACCCGGTGTTCCCATATTTTTGGCATAGGTACCCTGTGTTCCCATATTTTTGGCGTAGGTACCTGTGTCCCCATATTTTTGGCCTAGGTACTTGGTGTTCCGATTTTTTTGACCTTGGTACCCGGTGTTCCCATATATTTTGGCCCAGGTACCCTGTGTCCCCATATTTTTGGCCTTGGTACCCTGTGTCCCCATATTTTTTGGTCTAGGTACCCGGTGTTCCCTTATTTTTTGGTCTAGGTACCCTGTGTTCCCTTATTTTTTTGGCCTAGTTACTCAGTGTTCCCGTATTTTTTGGCCTAGGCACCCGGTGTTCTCATATTTTTTGGCCTAGGTACCCGGTGTTTCCATATTTTTTGGCCTAGGTAACCGGTGTCCCCACATGATTTGGCCTAGGTACCCGGTCTTTCCATATTTTTTGGCCTAGGTATCCGGTGTTCCCATATTCTTTTTTGGCCTAGGTACCCGGTCTTTCCATATTTTTTGGCCTAGGTATCCGGTGTTCCCATATTCTTTTTTGGCCTAGTTACCCGGTGTTCCCATATTTTTTGGATTAGGTACCCGGCGTTCCCATATTTTTGGCATAGGTACCCTGTGTTCCCATATTTTTGGCGTAGGTACCTGTGTCCCCATATTTTTGGCCTAGGTACTTGGTGTTCCGATTTTTTTGAACTTGGTACCCGGTGTTCCCATATATTTTGGCCCAGGTACCCTGTGTCCCCATATTTTTGGCCTTGGTACCCTGTGTCCCCATATTTTTTGGTCTAGGTACCCGGTGTTCCCATATTTTTTGGTCTAGGTACCCTGTGTTCCCTTATTTTTTTGGCCTAGGCACCCGGTGTTCTCATATTTTTTGGCCTAGGTACCCGGTGTTCCCATATTTTTTGGTCTAGGTACCCTGTGTTCCCTTATTTTTTTGGCCTAGTTACTCAGTGTTCCCGTATTTTTTGGCCTAGGCACCCGGTGTTCTCATATTTTTTGGCCTAGGTACCCGGTGTTTCCATATTTTTTGGCCTAGGTAACCGGTGTCCCCACATGATTTGGCCTAGGTACCCGGTCTTTCCATATTTTTTGGCCTAGGTATCCGGTGTTCCCATATTCTTTTTTGGCCTAGTTACCCGGTGTTCCCATATTTTTTGGATTAGGTACCCGGCGTTCCCATATTTTTGGCATAGGTACCCTGTGTTCCCATATTTTTGGCGTAGGTACCTGTGTCCCCATATTTTTGGCCTAGGTACTTGGTGTTCCGATTTTTTTGACCTTGGTACCCGGTGTTCCCATATATTTTGGCCCAGGTACCCTGTGTCCCCATATTTTTGGCCTTGGTACCCTGTGTCCCCATATTTTTTGGTCTAGGTACCCGGTGTTCCCATATTTTTTGGTCTAGGTACCCTGTGTTTCCTTATTTTTTTGGCCTAGGCACCCGGTGTTCTCATATTTTTTGGCCTAGGTACCCGGTGTTCCCATATTTTTTGGTCTAGGTACCCTGTGTTCCCTTATTTTTTTGGCCTAGTTACTCAGTGTTCCCGTATTTTTTGGCCTAGGCACCCGGTGTTCTCATATTTTTTGGCCTAGGTACCCGGTGTTTCCATATTTTTTGGCCTAGGTAACCGGTGTCCCCACATGATTTGGCCTAGGTACCCGGTCTTTCCATATTTTTTGGCCTAGGTATCCGGTGTTCCCATATTCTTTTTTGGCCTAGTTACCCGGTGTTCCCATATTTTTTGGATTAGGTACCCGGCGTTCCCATATTTTTTGGCCTAGGTACCCGGTGTTCCCATATTTTTTGGCCTACGTACCCGGTGTTCCCATATTTTTTGGCCTAGGTACCCGGTGTTCCCATATTTTTTTGGCCTAGGTACCCGATGTGCCCATATTTTTTTTTCTCGGGACGCGCAGAAATCCCGTATTTTAAATCATCTTTATTTCATAGTGTAAAAATCAATCATGTCTGTAACTGATATTTACTTCATAAATGAATGTTGAAATTATTGTTTTGATTTGTAAGTTTTTTGCAAATGTTTGATTTTGTAATCAGGCAACATAAACTATATACCCATGAAGGGTACTGCGTGTTGTTGTTTAGTCAACTGTCCGAAGACAGATCTGACCCTCACAAGTGATACCAATAAGGCACTACTTATGAGGCAACTACGCCAGGAGATAATGGGGTAGGGTGGCGAGTTTAAGGGTCCTATTAGACAAAAATAAAAGTGCAAAGTACTGTGAAGTGATGTAAATAAATTGACATTAATATACAGTGTTTAAAGGCAATAGTGTTTTCCTTTTGTTAACTCTCTTGTTTCATTCATACCTAAAGAGGAAAAGGAATTTGCTGGGTCACTGGTTGAGAAGAAACTACCTTCTGAAGGATGCACTGGAAGGAAAGGTGAACGGGAGAAGAGTTCGGGGCAGAAGAAGATATCAGATGATAAACGACATTAAGATATATGGATCATATGAGGAGACAGAGAGGAAGGCAGAAAATAGGAAAGATTGGAGAATGCTGGGTTTGCAGTGAAAGGCCTGCCCTTGGACAGAACACAATGAATAATAATAATAATAATAATAATAATAATAATAATAATCTGTGGCGCTCAGCCCTTTTAAGGGGCCAGACCGACCAACCGGGTGCTGGCCTCACGCCTGCATGCAAAAGCAGAGGTGGACGATCATCCTCCCAGAACTACAAAAATCAAAATAATGAAATTGAAGTTGATACCATCTCTCAGAAAGAAATTACGTATATAACTTATTAATATGGTAAATGTTTATATGGATCGCCCTGTAATTGTTGAATGTTTTTGCGAGGGTTCAAATCAACCTAAGCGGTGGATTTTTTACTTGGTTATTTAACGACGCTATATCAACTACGAGGCTATTTAGCGTCGATTAGATTGGTGATAGCGAGATGAAGCCGAGGATTCGCCTGACATTTGCCTTACAGTTGGGGAAAACTTTGGGAAAAATCCAACCAGGTAACCATTCCAATGGGAATCGAACCCACGCCCGAACGCAATTTCGTATTGGCGGGCAAGCGCCTTAACCAACTGAGCTACGCCGTGGTCGTGATGAATTTTAGATGACGATAAAATCCTTAGCATGGCTCCGTTTGGGAAGGAAGTAAAGCCGTGGGTCTCGTATCATAGACTTAAGGCACGTAAAAGAACCTGGGAAAGTTTGAGGCAAAATTTATCATAACACTTTTCGCCCACGTTAAATTTCGACGATGAATATTCCTAGCAGTTGAAAGCAACGTTAAAATCTGCTACTGCCTCCACCACATCATCATCAAAGAAACGCTGAATTATTTCTGTAAAATATTGCATCATAATATTATTCCTTTATGGCGTTCTTTCATGGCTGCTAGCATAACGATTTTCTTGTGGTTTTTCTGCCCCAGTGTTCGGCATCCCGTCTGGCACGGGTGTGGGGCGGGTTGTGTACTTGATAGGTTCTTTCGTTCTTTTATCCACGTTATTAAAATCACAAGCGCTCTCGTCTTTGTTTAGCAGCTTTGCCTGCGCTCGCGTTACAGACGAAACCTGTACACAGCTATACGAACATATCTTGCTTTATTTATAGTGTCAGTTGTGTAAGGATGTAATCCGCCTACAGTCTCCATATTTCATATTCAAAAGCGGTTACACTGTCGTTGTAAAAAGAGAGAGTTGTGAGACGGGGCAGAAGCAACACTGCTAGATGATAAGCTCAATTTGTTTTATCGACTCGGGGTTCCATCTTTCTCGCATTTGTGGCGACCAAAACATTTGCAACGGCTTTCCTCCGAAGTCATATGATTACTAGATCCGGATTTTTATGTAATATCAAAATGCGAAATATGTAAATATCGGGGAAATGTATAATAAAATATGTAATTTTATGCTCGACCATGCCGAAATGTAGTAATTATACACCTGGTAGCAGACCTTTAATGCATGTCATTAAAGTACACCTACTCATTAAAGGTCAGGTCTTTCAGCCAATGACGACTCAGGTTACAACTGTTCAGCCAATGACAGGTCAGCTTTCTGCCGTTATAAAACCGCAAGTATCGATTATTCTCGGATATGCAATCGAAAGAGAATTAGCGAAAAGTCACGGTGGCTGGAAATCCAATACTGTCGCAGAAGGTTATGTTCTGTTACTATAATAATTAGCATTAATTGTAAATAATATTCAAATAAATTCAATTTGTCATCTCGTTTTTCAATGTCTAATTTAATGTCAATGTTATCTCTCTAGGTTCTCATGGCCTAGCAAGATCAATGTGGACATTTGTTCCTCGGAAAAAATCAATACTTTCGCGTCTGCGCACATCTCACAACATACGGGACATTGCTCAGAAATTAATAATATGAAGTTAGAAATATGGTCGAGCATAAAAAGTCGTATGAAACTCGCTTGCGCTCGTTTCATAAATATCCATACTCACTTCTTAATTACCTTCATTATAGGCTCGTTGCATAATGTACTATTATGCTCGACCATGCCGAAATGTAGTAATTATACACCTGATAGCAGTCCTTTAATGCATGTCATTAAAGTACACCTACTCATTAAAGTACAGGTGTTCAGCCAATGACAACTCAGCTTGCAGGTGTTCAGCCAATGACAAGTCAGCTTTGTACCGTTATAAAACCGCAAGTATCGATTATTCTCGGATATGCAATCGAAAGAGAATTAGCGAAAAGTCAAGGAGGCTGGAAATCCAATACTGTCGGAGAAGATTATGTTCTGTTACTATAATAATTAGCGTTAATTGTAAATAATATTCAAATAAATTCAATTTGTCATCTCGTTTTTAAATGTCGAATTCAGTAATCAAGGTTACATTAAGTTTAACGGGATTACATCAAGGTCAATGACATTATTGTTCCTCGGAAAAAATCAATACTTTCGCGTCTGTGCACATCTCACAATTCACGACCTAGAACAAGGTCACTTCCGATCTTGTCAGATACAAATAAAATGTATATATCTGAATAATTTCAAGTTAGAAATATGGTCGAGCATAAAAAGTTGTATGAAACTCGCCTATAATGGTAATTAAGAAGCTCGTATGAAAATTATGAAACTCGCTTGCGCTCGTTTCATAAACATCCATACTCGCTTCTTAATCACTATCATTATAAGCTCGTTGCATAATGTACTATTTGAGACAGGGAGATCAAAAGCCCACTAACTCCAATTTTTGACAAAGTTGAGTTATGGGCTGGATGATGCTTGTTAGTTTGTCCCGCATGCGTGGAAGGCAAGAATACACTAATATCGACATTCATCTGCATTCTGGGGGCTGTTTTAAAACTCGTGGAAGTCAGAACTCCACTTACTCCATGGAATAAGAGAGTTTTTGCATTCCAAGCTTAATTTCCCGGTAGGTGGCAACACTATCGCTGAGTAAAGTGATACGATACGGTATTCAGAATGTCACAAAAATCTATGAAATCTATGTAAGTAAGACTATTAAAAGCACAATATCGAGTCGATATGCATCATTCCCCAGTCAACTGAAGTACAATTCAGCATTGCCATTGAAAGAAGAAAGCAAAAGGACTTGCAAAATTTAATGCAACTTATTTCTGAGGAAAGTAGGAGGAATTACCAAACTCTGTTTGCATAGGAAGAACATGAGAGTGAGAGAAAAAAGCAGAATCTGTAACATGAATGAGACTGTGTTAACATTTTAATATTGTTTGTGGTTTTATTTGTGTATTTTGATGCGCTTTATGGTAATTTGTGATTTTCTGTCTCATATATTTGAAATTTAAAAAATGTAGCAATGTTAATCTTAATAATAAACTTCCATTTCTCGTATATTCGAATATTTCATAAGGGAATTATGATATACTTATCTTTTTTTCTTCACATGGCTCATATTTATTCACTTTTCTTAATCCATACACTGTGGGAGTCAGAAAACCACTAACTCCAGCAGTGTTTATTTCAAATTGTAGCGTAAGATAATGTAAACATTTAGTTTTTGAAGTATTTAATTGATAAAGTATGTAATTTTACACAATATTAATAGATAAATATATAATATTTAAAGTTAGTAAGAGAAATAATACGTTTTTTTCTCTGTCCTGTAAAATTTGGTTTATTGGAGTTACGGAGTTTTTTATTTCCCTGTCTCATTTATTAATGCATTAAATTCACAAAAATATGGTCACAATTTAACTGGTCAGTTGAAGTGGGAGGATGCAGCCTGAAAAGTCGATTTGCCATTTCCACCCCATTTGCATCAGCGAAAAGCGCTCTGCGGGAAGTGACTAAAGATGGGCTGAAGGAATGTTTAAAGAAGTGTTATGGACGCTGGCAGAAGTGTGTCACTGCCCAGGGGGTGTACTTTAAAGCGGTGTTGTGTAAATGTTATATGCCCTCTACAACAGAGATAACCACACATGTTCGCACTGAGTCTATACGCCTGGAGAGTAGGCCACATACTACAAGGACCAGGGAGAGAAGTTACCTATAGAGAATGGCGTTGGCACCCGAAGTTCCGGTACTTTCTGACTCTACTAATACATCTTTTTAATGCAGTTTTCCATAAGTTAGGATTTTTCAGACTTAAGTGAATTTTTCTCTGAAACTACTGAATCTATGTACACATACGGAAATAAAATTTCGAGCTATTGATGATACATACAGCGCGAGGTTCACAATAAACCGGGAACGGAAACGACAACGAGAACGGAAATATTGTTAAAATAAATGTATTGAAATGTGAGCATTCACAATTAACTATTGTGAACGCTCACATTTAAATACATTTATTTTAACATTATTTCCGTTCTCGTTCTCGTTGTCGTTTCCGTTCCCGGTTTATTGTGAACCAGCCTTAATACTGGAACCGGACCGTCGTCAGGAGATCGACACACCACGCAGATGCAGAATTTGTCTCTCGTCATAATAGCTCATTCGTAAGCGACGTGCAGAAGATCATGGGTTAGGTCCCCGCGGACGGCGAATTTTTTTGTCTTAATATAAAATTGTTTCGGACAACTGCGACGGACGTTTAAGTAGTTTTTTTATGTGAAATAAATTACTTCCCACGTCCCGTGGGATTGTATGTGGCTTGACCCCGCAAAAAGAACAGTATAAAAATATATCTCGGAAGATCTATTTTGTCTTCCCATTGAAAACAAAAGTGTAAAAAATGTTAATCATAGGAAAGATACAAAAATATAAAAAGAACTCTGGAGGACCTAATACTTCGTCCACCAGCCTACTAATAACAAAATTGCGAAATTATTCAAACTAATGACTAAACTTGTTCAGTAAACGAACCCGGCAAGATAATCCTGATTATGACATTTGTCTCCAACCGTTCCGTCATTTCCATGACATCGTGCTTGAACAAGACTTCGTGTTCGGATCATGTCGACTTTTTTTAATTCATAATGTAGGTCAAATTCGATTTACTGTCGTCCTATTTTAGTGCAGTGTTTATAAATACCCATCTACTCTTAATATTTCATCTATCATTTCAGATGCCTTTCAGATTGCGACAAGAATCGAAGAAAAATTATACAGGGCTTTCATTTCAAAACTTCTCAGTCTAAATAACTAATTATTTAAATTAATTTCAATTTAAACAAAAAAAAACACGTCAATTTAGATATTGAGGAGAAATGTGAAATCAGGCTTAAGCATATTAGGTTTCACCTCCACCCCCAGCTACCCCCCTTTGAAATTTCAAATGGCACTCCTATATTTTTATACGTAAATATGAAATAGCATTCAATTGTTTATACATCTCATTCATTTATTTTCGCATCTTTTGTTTTGTATCGTTGCCTGGCAACATGTATTTTTGTTGTTGATTAGAGCTGAAGAGACTAAAGCTACAAAAACTTATTGAGAATTTCATGTAATAGTTGTGTTTGTGTATTAAATTATTTTAAAGTGGTGTATGGTACCCTTCAAGAGAGAACATAAATCATCCTTATTGATTAAATTTAGGAAATTACACAAATTAAGCTGTGTTTTCATTCTACAATCAACCGATAACTGTTTCATAAGGGGTATTTTCATGGAAATTTTATCTCAATATCTTAATTTATAAGTATACTTCTATATAATTTAGTAGCAGTTTTGTTAATGTACGGGTTATGTGTAACCTAATCTTTCAATTCAGTCATCTCAAAAAATAAATTTTCTTTCTTTTCAATGACAAGTATTAATTTCATTTCTCAGTGTTTAAAACTAGAGTGATGAAACTTGACATACTCATTAATATCTCTGTTATGAAATGTAGCATTTGATTGGGTGCATTCAGCATAGTTTTATTTCTAGAGAATTATACGTAAGTCAGTATTGTTTTTATTAATGTTTGAACATTGAATAAATTATGTATATATATATATATATATATATAATTTTAGTAGATTGTTTTACGACATTTTATCAACATCTTAGGTTATTTAGCGTCTGAATGAGATGAAGGTGATAATGCCGGTGAAATGAGTCCGATGTCCAGCACCGTAAGTTACCCAGCATTTATTCATATTGGGATGAGGGAAAACCCCGGAAAAAACCTTAACCGGGTAACTTTCCCTTACCGGGAATCGAACCCGGGCCACCTGGTTTTGCTGCCAGACGCGCTAACCGTTACTCCAGAAGTGTGGAATAGCCTTATATATATCTTGAAGACATTATTACAAAAACAGCCTAGTCATTTTAATGAAAATGAGATAAGTACACATTTACTACTATTTCAAATGTTTATAGACTCCAAAAATGACACATGTCAAGTGCAATAACCACAAGGATAGACACCAGTTGTACGGAAAGAGCTGACATGTGTTGTTCTATTTATTTTTATTGTTCTGAAAAGTTGCAGTTTTGACAAGGGTTGTTTTTGTAATAATGTCTTCATATGTAATTACACACACACACATATATATATATATATATATATATAATATATAATTTATTTCAAGAAATAGTCTGCCCAGGCATCCTGGGTTGCCAAAAACACAGAATAACACACATATAAGAATAGTAATGATTACAGTAAGATAGATGAGCCAAATTTAAATGTGAACTAGGAGCTTAAGTTTAAGAAATAATAAATTTGTACATATATTTGTAACAATCACACACTAACGAATAGAAAAGGGGGGGGGGGTATTATGATATTCCGTATAAATGATTTTTCAGAATTGCCACAGACCCTTTAATGCTAGAAGTAATTATTTTTGGAATGATGTCATGGATTCCAAATGTTTTGATAGTGTTTACAGTTGATCGTGGGATGGTGCCCCTCGCTCCGATCATTAAACCATGTACTTCCCAGGTGCCTTCCATCTGATATTTTTCTCGAAAATACGGAATAGTAGGCTCATAAATTTGTTGTTTTTCTTTGTTGACCTCGGATGGTTGGGCCTGGCTCATCTCAAATCTAACAGTTGGGTGTATATATATATATATATATATATATATATATATATATATATATTACAAATGAACAAATTACTGTAGAGTAGGGCATTACTAATGCTCCATTAAACAATTTGTTATGTTACCTTTAAGAAAAAATCAGTTTACAAAAATAATATTTTTTTTTGGAAATAGGATTTTCACGAAGAAAATTAAAAGTAAGATGTTTCAAGTGTTATGAGAAAAAATTGAATTTTACAATACAGTAGAACTTGGTTATAGCGACCTCGTTTTGTGCGACACCTCGCCTATAACGTCAAATATTCTGTGATCCCAACTAATTCCCCATAAGACATATGCTTTTCTACCTTGCTTAATACAACAAACGTATCTGTGTCTACCTCGCATATAACGTCATTTTCAACCTCAGTTTGGAATACAATTTTCTAAGAACCGAAGTATTTTAAGAAATATTTTGCTGAAATCTGGCAAATCCTTTACTGTTCCCTTCTATTATAGACCTCTGGAATGCAAGCAGATTCCTCACCCCACTGTAACCTGCCCGAATTCATGCGGTCAGTTTCGACAGGAAGTTTTCACTAAGTGCACGCATTTTAACGCAGTATGGCCACTAAAAGAAATGAGTGACGGTTTAGGAGCCATTAGAATTGTGAACATTTCTGTGAAGCTAGAGGAAGGTGTATGAAGCTAGGAGAATGAGCAGTGAAATTGCAACTGAAGTAATGAACATAGAATTTAATTTAGAAAGTGTGTATTGGGCAAGTAGGAGACAACAGAGTAAAATGACTGATTACTTCACTCCTCAGTAAATAAGTTTGGTGAGTAATGAACAAACTGTTTTAATACAGAATACTGTATTTGTAATTGTACATGTATTTTATTGTGTTCATGGTATGCTTAAAAGTGAATACATAAATCTAAAATAAGCCTAATTATGTTTATTATTTTTCATTTTCCACCTCACTAGACTGATAATATGAATCTCGGTTACTACGACACTCGTTTATAACAACATAATTTTCAAGGTCCCTTGGATGTCGTTATAACCAAGTTCTACTGTATTTGACTATCTGATTATGATATCCATATTCAATAAAAATTTCAACACTCTAGCTAAAAATTGTGGATTTTAGAAATTTCAGTAGCTCATCGCCTTAAGGTGGATACGCAAAAGATTGGGAATCTCTGGTACATCTGCAGCGTAGATATTTTTGTAATATTTTTTATGCTCGACCATGCCGAAATGTACTAATTATACACCCAGTAGCAGTCCTTTAAAGCATGTCATTAAAGTACACCTACTCATTAAAGTACAGGTCTTCAGCCAATGATAACTCAGCTTACATATGTTCAGCCAATGACAAGTCAGCTTTGTACCGTTATAAAACCGCAAGTATCGATTATTCTCGGATATGCAATCGAAAGAGAATTAGCGAAAAGTCACGGAGGCTGGAAATCCAATACTGTCGCAGAAGGTTATGTTCTGTTACTATAATAATTAGCGTTAATTGTAAATAATATTCAAATAAATTCAATTTGTTATATCGTTTTTCAATGTCGAATTCAATAATCAAGGTTATAATATTATCAAGTTTAACAGGACTACGTCAAGGTCAATGACATTATTGTTCCTCGGAAAAAATCAATACTTTCGCGTCTGCGCACATCTCACAATTCACGACCTAGAACAAGGTCACTTCCGATCTTGTCAGTTACAAATAAAATGTATACATCTGAATACCGGTAATTCATGTTAGAAATATGGTCGAGCATAAAAAGTCGTATGAAACTCGCCTGTAATGGTAATTAAGAAGCTCGTATGAAAATTATGAAACTCGCTTGCTCTCGTTTCATAAATATCCATACTCGATTCTTAATTACTATCATTATAGGCTCGTTGCATAATGTACTGTTATTGTGTTCATGGTATGCTTAAAGTGAATACATAAATCTAAAATAAGCCTAATTATGTTTATTATTTTTCATTTTCCACCTCACTAGACTGATAATGTGAATCTCGGTTACTACGACACTCGTTTATAACAACATAATATTCAAGGTCCCTTGGATGTCGTTATAACCAAGTTCTACTGTATTTGATTATCTGATTATGATATCCATATTCAATAAAAATTTCAACACTCTAGCTAAAAATTGTGGATTTTAGAAATTTCAGTAGCTCATCGCCTTAAGGTGGCTACGCAAAAGATCGGGAATCTCTGGTACATCTGCAGCGTAGATGTTTTTGTAGTATTTTTTCTATCTCCGGAACCTGATAGGATTCTAATTGAGACATCACGTTTCCGGGCCAAGAGTCATCGATGTCTGGGCCTTCAAAATCCATAAAATCCAGTTCATCGCCCCGTGTCGTAGCCGAGTATTAGTAAACAACGTGATGTCTCCTCTCGTACCTGTCCTGACCTCCGCTCGGCTCGGCTCGGATGTACGGCGGGCGGTATTGATCCAGGCGCAGCGGATCCGGGCTCCAGTGCTCCCGGCCGCCCCAGCCTCCTCACATGTGCCGCGGACCCGGTGCCGGTAACACGTGTGCGTGCGTGTGTTCCATCAAGAAAACACCCAGACTTCACATTCTTTTTAGTGTTTGTTTCCCGTCACGTGTAGCAGTCGCGGTCGTTTATCGTGTGTCTGTCGTTTAAGTGATCGGCACTGCACGGAACCCGCGCCAAGACGTGACTGCTGCCGGACCCTTCTCCCCGCCAAACCGCTCCACCGAAATACCGTACAAACGTTACATAACTTAGATAGCCTATTAGTACTTGTACACACACCATGAACTACACCCTTCAACTGTCACACATCTTAAAATCTCCTACAGCTCACGGTCGTTATTAAATAACACGCATTTACTGTACATACATGCTTCGTGTTTATGTGCACAACTGCGTAACAATTTTTTTTTAAGAACTGTCATTGTATACAATACACGTTTCAATACGTTTTTCATGTTATTATGTATACTTACATAGTAGATTTAAAACAAAAACAATAGTAATATGCGTTACAAGAGCGGTATGTTGAAGTTTTCATGTTCGAGGAAAAGTTTGAAAAAGCGAAACGTAGTTGAACTTTTTTTATTTCCGAGAATTGAAACAAAACATACCGCTCGTGTATCGCACATTATTTTGTGCGAGATCGTGCGTATTTGCTTGCTTTCCGCACAAAACCAATACGCGGTAAGTGTGAAATACCACATTCATTATTCCCTATTCCCTATTCCCTATAACAATTTCCCTATTCTTACCGCTTAAGCGTCATATTCATTTTACTGCTTTAGGCTTTTAACATGTTATTTTTAGAGACGTTTAACATAGTAATAATTATAAATTGGAAACTTACCACTGCAATTTCACCTAAATTGCACTGTTAATTATTGTTTTTAAATATTTGCAAAACTTAAGTAAACTCTACAACTCCACTAAAGTTACTGCATTTCGTGATGCATGTAACATTAAGGAAGCTGTTTGTTTTAAGTTCGCATTTATAGACTGGGGGGAAAAAAAGACAGACGTATATCACGGCCTGCTGGAGTATAGTAAACACGGAAAACTTTTTAAAGCAACAATGTTGAAGATAGATATTTTTGTTTTCCAAAATTGCCGTCATTGAACAGAAACCAAGATGGAGATTTCATTGCAACTAATTAAAAATTCCTCTTTCAGGTATGTAATAAACGTTCTCCGCACAAAATAATGTACGATACACGAGCGGTATGTTTTCTTTCAATCCTCGGAAATTGAAAAAGGTCAACTACGTTTCGCTTTTTCAATCTTTTCCTCGAACATGAAAACGTCAACATACCGCTCTTGTAACGCATATTACTATTGTGCGAAGATCATTTATTACATACCTGAAAGAGGAATTTCTAATTAGTTGCAATGAAATCTCCATCTTGGTTTCTGTTCAGTGACGGCAAATTTGCAAAAAAAAATGTCTGTCTTCAACATTGTTGCTTTAAAGTGTTTTCTTTGTTTACTATACTCCAGAAGGCCGTGATATACGTCTGTTTTTTTTTTCCCCCAGTCTATGATGAGTCTGGAATCTTGTTGATTTTTTCACAGCTTCCTTAATGTTACTTGCATCACGAATGCAGTAACTTTAGTGGAGTTGTAGAGTTTACTTAATTTTTGCAAATATTTAAAAACAATAATTAACAGTGCAATTTAGGTGAAATTGCAGTGGTAAGTTTCCAATTTATAATTATTACTACATTGAACGTCTCTAAAAATAATATGTTAAAAGCCTAAAGCAGTACAATCAATATGTCACTTAGGCGGTAAGAAGAGGGAAATTGTTATGTGTGTTAGGTTGGGAATACTGATGTGGAATTTTAGACTTTCTGCGGATTGGTTTTGTGCGGAAACCAAGCACGATCTCGCACAAATTAAATATTTCATACTGGGGTTACATTTCAAAACTTCTCAGATTAAATAACTATTTATTTCATAAGGCGTTGCGCTACTGAGATTTGTAAACTCCACAATTTTTAGTTCGAGAGATAAAATAAATTTTTACTGTAAATACTTATCAATATCATAATCGCACATTGTAAATTTCAATCTTTTCTCTTAAAAAGACTTAAAAAAAATTAACTTATTTTGTTTTTTTTTTTTCTTATTTTATTAGTGAAAATCCTATTTTTGAAGGTAACACTGCATTTTGTGCAATGGAGCATTAGTAATGCCCTACTATAATTTGTTCATTTGTATATATATATATATATATATATATATATATATATATATATATATAATTTCTTCAATGTTCAAACCTTAATAAAAAACAATATAGCTTTACGTATAATTCTCTAGCAATAAAGCTATGAAGAATACAGCCATCCAAATGGTCCATTTCACAACAGAGATATTAATGAATAAGTGTGCCAAGTTTCATCACTCTAGCTTTAACAACCGGGAAATAAAATGAATATTTGTTGAAAACGTAGAAAATTTATTTTTGAGGTAATTAAATTTAAAGTTTTGGTTACACTTAACTCGTACATTAACACACTACTTCCACCATTATATAAAAGTATACTTAAGATTAATTTATTGAAATAAAATTTTCATGAAACCATACATTTTAGCGCGAAAATAAAAAAATGATAAAATTTGTTAAAATTTTACTGTTTTCAGTAGCGCAACGCCTTAAATTTAATTTAAACAAAAGCACGTCAATTTAGATATTGAGGGTGAAGTTTAAAAGCAGTGTTAATTGCATTTTAGGTTCAAATGACATCCCTTTATATAATACGATACTTAAACTTGAAACAATATTCAACTGTTTATACATGTAATTCATTTGTCACAGCTTTTGTTTTCTATCTTCGCCTAGCAACCTGGATTGTTGTTATTGGCGGTTGTAGGATGAAAACACAACTTTTTAGGTAATTTCCTAAATTTAAATAATCAAATTTACTTGATTAAATGTCCAAAATGTGTTCTATTGTTGACTAGATAGTAATACAGCATATTTGGGAATTCCTCTACATAACATTGTCATAGTATGAAAATCATACATAAATAACATAAATCCAAATTTCAGCTTTTGCTATCCCATATCAAATTTTTAAGGAATAGCTTTATAATAGACAACCATAATATTATCATAGTCTAGTAGACCTATATACATTCACGAAGCTCAATACGTAGGGAATAAGCATCCATAGATAGTTGCTGACCACTAGGATCGCTACTATAGCCTCATCACAGACAATGCGAAATAGTACCGGCACAGTTTATTGTTCCTAGTACTCTCATCACCTCAAGCTTCGTGACTGTATATACTAGACTGTGATATTACTTAATATCCAGGTAATGGGGGCGTGAGGGAATGAAACCTAACTTGAAATAAATACTGGTTTTAAATTTTCTCATCAGTGTCTAAATTGTCGTGTTTTTTGTTAAATTTAATTTAATTGAAATAAATAGTTATTTAGATTTGGAATGAACACTCTGTATAATTAATTAATTGACTATGCTTAAGGGATTCTGTGTTTGTGATATAAAATTGTACAGTTATTCATTGATTTTTTTATTTCATTCAACTCCCTCTCTTTCTTAGGTAAGTCCTATGTAATCGTGGGAGACTATTTTTCCCACAATTTTACACTGAAAAATTGTTAACTTATTATTTGAATATTGTAAGTTGTGATCTCTAAGTTAAATATGGAAATTGGAAGGCATTAAACTAGATATAAAATACGAAACAATTAAATAAGGAGTCTCAGAAAGTACAATTTATTTCGTTTTAATCTGAAACATCTGTATTCGAAATACAGGGGAGAAAAATAATAAAGTTTTGACATAACACGTTTACTCTGACGTCACTCGCTGTACCATGGAAACAGAAGTGTGGGATGAACTGCGTGGTTCAGGTTTTCCCCGCTGTCCTAGAAGCTCCATCTTTTGTAATAATGTCTCGAGGTTTCCCATACAATAGTCATGGAAATATTGGGTGTATGAGTTATGTACATACATAAATATGAAATAAGTACAGTGTTGAAGAAAGTGCATATTGTATTCAGTACTTTCATTCCACGCAAATCGTTGGGATTTCCTGAAATCCTCTGTAAACCGTTCTTAATTTCATAGGACAGACCAACGTAATCGTGCTGTAAGATCGTAATATTTTTAATGGACTAACACTAGAAGACTTCATTTATTATTTAATTATTGCTAGTTTCAGAATTAATGTATAGGTTTATGGATTCAGAAGTATTAAACTAGGAACAAAATACAAAACAAATCGAATAAACCTCAGAAAATTACACTAGCAGTATAAAAAGTTTGCCATAACATTAATGCACGCCAAAAACGAATTTCTAACCAAGTATAAAGTATTTATATTTTACCAATTAAGAACAACAAATAACCGAAAATTTATTACAAAAATATGTCCTTTACAAAGACAAATTATTCATAAGAAATAACGGATTCTAAGCTCATAAATAACTATATTATATAGGGCGTTTCAGAATACTTTGACAAATCATGAGGGCATGTTTCTCACAACAAAACAAGAAAAAAAAAGCTCATATAAACATACAGTTTGTCCGAAAATCCTTAGTTTTTAGTTATTAATGAAACATCTGTTAGATATTGTCAGCTTGGAGCAATTGTTGCAACTTTAATCAACTCAAAACTCACAACAATGGAAGTTTACGTTGAACGCGTTTGGAGGTATTATCCAACAACTTAACTTAAGTTTGTAATCGATAATAATTCATTTTGTTAGATGATCAAATGATGTTATCGATACAATTCTGCTGATGCACTCATTGTATCCTAGATGGCTATGTGTTGCCAACGAGACTTGTTTACTACAGTCATTTGTCATTTGAACATTTGTTATGAGTTCCTGAATTGAATAAAGTTGCAACACTTGCTACCAAGCTGACAATATCTAACTTGTTTCATTATGTTCTTTCAATAATAACTTAAAAACTAAGGATTTTAGGACTTTTGTGAAAGTATTTCTGAAACACCCTGTATATTATGAAATACTAAATTATATATTTGATGGTATTAAATTTACTGGGCCCTCCTTTCCCTTACCTGTCCTCACTATAGTCATGAAGATAGTACAAACGTTATAACTTAGCAATTAGTACACTATATTGTATTAATAGATTTACACATTTTCTTATGAATGCCTCCTTCAACTATTACATATAGGCCTATGTTATAAAATTGCTTGCAGTTCGTAGTCGTTGTAAATAACACACATTTACATGCAATTTCTATATTTCTCAGCAAATTTCCGAAACTTTATCAAGATTGTATGTTAAAGACAAAATTGTATATTAATGAATACAGCTCTTCGTGGCTTCTTATGATTGAGGGCTAATGTTTGTTATTAGGTCACATTTTATACTAAATTCAGAACTGTTCTTAGTTCTTTTCTATCATGTACAGTGTGTTCCTCAATAGAATCAAGTTTACTTCATAAGATTGATCGCGGAGAACCTTGTTTGTCAGAAGGAATTAATTTATTGGAAGAAAATATTTGCCGCGAAAGCTTGTAGGTTGGCACAAGTGCTGCTGCTATGTCTTCACCAAAAATATTTTATTTCTTGTATTAAATGTTGTTTCATTATGTTTGTGATTAAATTAATAAAAACTGTAAAATATAAACTCCTATTTTCTGTAAAAGCTTGATGTTATTTCTAGAACCAGCGTGAAAAAGAGATTCAAGAACACACGATTTTGAAAAAATTATAGAAAGAAAATTCAAACTGCAGAGTGGTTAACTACACGTTAAGGTATAAGTCGTCCCTTTATATAAAATTATTATCGTATTAATGATATTTTATTTATTAATTTGACCGAACTCCTTGTGTTTCAGTTGTTTAGATCTTAAGTCATATCAATTTAGTCGGCGGGAGGATTTTGTTATTTTTATTTTATGCTTAAAACTCTAAGCCTAGTGTAGAATTGGTGTAAGTCGGTTTTCTTCGCTCAATAACGTTCTTAAATAGGTACGAAATGTTTCATACCTCAAAATAATTATTTTACAAATTTTTAATTTGAAAATTAACTGAATATATGTACGGTTAGTATAAATGCACTGAAAGTTTGTTTTCTTTTTATTTATTCAACACTAATATTCGTTGTGCGATTGTTTTAAGTTTCTTTGAATCAGAACATAAATTACTTAATTTTCTTTACTTTGATGCATAATTAGCTTTACTCTGATACCTGATGCAGTATTGTAACTTTATTTTAATGTATTTTTCCCTTCTGAAAATAAAAAAAATTCACAAAAACCAAACACTGAGGAAAAGAGAAATGAGGTTTTGGTAGTATTGTGAAATAAAATATGTTTCTCCTTATAGAAATCGCAAATGTTGTGCTTCCAATACAAAATATTGTTTATTAAATTACACCATAAACGGAGGAAGTAGAGAATCACAATTATTTTAACGATTTTTTGTCAAAAAGAAAACAATTTCGAACTTAAAAATGCTGATACTATTATAGAATCAGTCCAAATGAGATTTCTTTGCTCAGAAAGCTTCTTGAAGCTGTAGAAATGTTCGTTATTCTCGAAAACTAACTGCAGTGCATTTTTTTTATAAAAATAGATTTATCATAGCAGGGCTACAAATATAATGAAGTATTATTTTATTTCTAAGAGAGTATTGCTAAACTGTTGCGCAAAGTTTATTTGGATCAGTAAATAAAGTTATTAGTTTTAATTTTATATGTAATGTACCTAGTCTTATAAATTAATTTTAAGTGAATTGTTTTAGGGGAAGGTTAAAACCACTCACGAAAAAAAAAAACACATTGAGAAAAAGATTTCGTAGTATCGTGAAGGAAAGTATGGTCCCGCCTACAAAAAAAAAAGTTATATCTCGAAATTCAAAATAATGTTTATGAACAATTGGGAACGGAATGATTTGGACCTATTGCGATTTTTCCTGAAATCTCTCCATGTACCCATTATGGCTAGGCTTCTTCTATGCCTTTCAAGTGATGCATGTAGTAAGATTCCAGGCGTTTCTCTGGTTCTAGATAACTACTCAGTTTCCTATGTCAGGTGTGTTGCCTACGTTCAGGAGAGTCCGGAAACTTATTGATTGACTCTTGCATGATAATACCATCTGGAGATACTGAATTGTATCTGACATTGTGATTTGATGCTGCGTTTGAATCACATAAGTTTATTATAACCATACTTGATAATATTCCATTGGAACAAGTATCACATTTTAAATACTTGAAATGTGAAATAGGTTTCCATCCGGAAGGAGACATAAATACAGATCTCCTACAAAAGACCTTCAGATTTCGAATACATGTCATTTACGTTCTGTGAATTTGAGGTGCATGAAAATTGTACCAATGGAAAGAGGAACTCAAAAAGTTTAGTTCCTTATCCTAAAGATGTTCAATGTGTTCTTCGTTGGTAACACGGCACACATCAAGCCAATAGTCGAATTCCTCCCACACGCGTTGTAGCATAGCACGATCGATCGTTGCTTCTTTTTTCAGATGCATCCTCTTGCTTTAAAATCAGTGTACATTTACGGATTGTAGGCCCACTGGGTGGATCTACACCAAACTTTGTTCGGTAATGCCGTTGCATATTTTTTAGTTGGTTATTTAACGACGCTGTATCAACTACGAGGTTATTTAGCGTCGATGAGATTGGTGATAGTGAGATGGTATTTGGCGAGATGAGGCAGAGGATTCGCCATAGATTACCTGGCATTCACCTTACGGTTGGGGAAAACCTCGGAAAAAACCCAACCAGGAAATCGGCCCAAGCGGGGATCGAACCCGCGCCCGAGCGCAATTTCAGACCGGCAGGCAAGCGCCTTAACCGACTGAGCCGCTCCGGTGGCTCCCGTTGTGTATTTATAACCGACTGGTTCACATGAAAATCAAGCTTTTCTGTCCTCTATAGAGCCATTTCGCCTCAACAATAAACAAATTTGTTTGTGCGCTATTATGAGGCAGCTTTGCAAACTAGGAAAACAATGTTGCCACAACTGAGCTTTTTTAGTTTCCGTTTCCATTGGTGCTATTTTCATACACCTCAGATTCATATAACGTAAATTACACGTGTTAGAAACCTGAGAGATTTTTTTGTACGAACCCTGTATTTTTTTTATTTTACTTGGTTATTTAACGACGCTGGATCAACTACGATGTTATTTAGCGTCGATGGAATTGGTGATAGCGACATTATATTTGGCGAGATGAGGCCGAGGATTCGTCATAGATTATCTGACATTTTCCTTATGGTTGGGGAAAACCTCGGAAAAAACCCAACCAGGTAATCAGCCCAAGCGGGAATCGAACCCGCGCCCGAACGCAACTCCGGATCGGCAGGCAAGCGCCTTAGCCGACTGAGCTACGTCGATGGCACGAACCCTGTATAATATTGGCAACATGCCAAGCAGTGTGTGGGTCAATCCACGAACGCTTAAAAATAAAGCAAGAAAGGATGCTATATTCCCGTCGCTCTTATTTCCGGCAGCCAATCACGTTGCAGGTCGGCTACATTTAAACGTGTGGGTCTTGCCATTCGCTGCTGATGACGTTATACACTTCCTAAGGCTCGATATAGTAATATACGTTACAAGAGCGGTATGTTGACGTTTTCATGTTCGAGGAAAAGATTGAAAAAGCGAAACGTAGTTGAGCTTTTTTAATTTCCGAGAACATGAAAACAAACATACCGCTCGTGTATCGTACATTATTTTGTGCGAAGATCGTTTATTACATACCTGAAAGACGAATTTCTAATTTGTTGCAATGAAATCTCCATGTTGGTTTCTATTTAATGACGCCAACTTCGGAACACCAAAATATCTTTCTTCAACATTGTTGCTATAAAATGTTTTCTGTGTTTACTATACTCCAGCAGGCCGTGATATACGTCTGTCTTTCCCCCCCCCCCAGTCTATAAATGCGAACTTAAAACAAACGGTAAGGTTATGTAATGATTTATTTGTCATTTTAATATTTTAACAATATTATTTATGTAACATATTGCAGTAATAACATCGACATCTGGAATCTCGTTGATTTTTTCACGGCTTCCTTAATGTTACTTGTATCAGGAATGCAATAAGTTTCGTGGAGTAATAGATTTTACCTAATTTTTGCAAATATCTAAAAGCAATCATTAACATTGCAATTTAGGTGAAATTGCAGTGGTAAGTTTCCAATTTATAATTATTACTATGTTAAACGTCTCTAAAAATAATATGTTAAAAGCCTAAAGCAGTAAAATGAATGTCGCGCTTAAGCGGTAAGAAGAGGGAAATTGTTATGTGTGTTACGTTGGGAATACTGAATGTGGTATTTCACACTTACCGCGTATTGGTTCTGTGCAGAAAACAAGCAAATACGCACGATCTCGCACAAAATACTTAATATAATCTCCCGCCATTTTTTTTCTTTCGTTGGCGTTCGCAGAAAGCACACGAGGACGTTATTTGCCGCTCAATTATTTGCTCAATTACAGTGCGTTTGATTTATTATCATAGGAGCTACATGATACTGTTTAACGGTGCGGAAAATAGATTCCTCGCCTGGTAGCTCGGCAACGAAAGAACAAAAATGGCGAACGATACTATCTATCTAGACACTATAGAGCCTTCACTTCCTAAGACGTAAGCAAAGAGGAGGAGTCACGCCGTAAATAACAGCGACGCGACTATAGAATTAAATTTTATAAAACAATGGCTAAACCTACATATATTTATGTACGGATCTGAGACATGGTTACAGACAAGAAAAGTTAAGAATAAAATACAAGCATCAGAGATGAGATTCTTAAGAAAAACAAAAGGATGTACTTTATTAGACCACATAAATAGCCAAGTAATCAGAGAACAATTGAAAGTAAATGCATAATGAAGACATAACACGACACAGATTTAATTGGCTGCAACATTTAGACAGGACGGATAACACAAGACTTCCAAAATAAATCTACACTTAACAGACCTTTGGGTAAAAGAGGTACCAAAAGACAGATCATACAGAAGATGGAAGTCAATACAGTCAATGATCTCTAAACCATGGAGTGATGTTGATGATATTGCAATATAAATATATAATGTACTACTATTACACGATAAACAAAAAGCTTTCCGTCCATTAACTTCTTTGAGAAACGAGATGTTTGCCTAATTTCAAGAGAAAATTACCTATACGGAAATTTATATGTACAATATTACGTCTTATCTAAAATCTTGCAATTTCAAGTTACTCAATGTGGCGGAAACTTGAACGGAGATAGAACGAACACTTGAACGGAGATCTTAAATTAAACTTGTAGAAGTAAGGTATCGTTAAAGAAAAATGAAATTTCTTCAGATTCAATTAATGCTCAATTACAGCATATTCTACGAGAATTATATCTAGAAGCAGAGAATATACAGGTTGAGTAAAAATTATGGAACGATGCTTATAACTTTGTTATTACTAATTTTATGAAGAAACTATTTATACAAAAGTTTTAGGGTATCAAAGAAGGAATATTTTGAACATGTTTTCAAGTACTATACTTTTCATTTAGAAAGGATGTGCCAATGAGTCTGTTTTTTTTTTTCAAATTGCACCATTTTTGGATTCTTCAGGTCTCAATACGTAATTTTTTTTTTCCATTTATAAACTATTGTTTTGTAAAAATTACCTCTTTTGATGACAATGTAGGCTATATGTACTGAATAAAGGGAAATTTTAATGCTTCAGTACACCAATTTGAGGAGGCTTTGGATTAAACAATTGCAGACAAAAGCTAATAGAAACAAGTGAATAAAGTTAATAAAAACAAATGAATAACAATGGTTAAACATTAGACAATTTCAAAGACAGATTTATGCATTGTTTGGTAGTAAATGGGAGCCATTTTGAGCACCTTTTGTAAACTGAAATCAACATATGATACAACACAACAATGCTAATTTTGGTTTTAATGTTTTTTTTTTTTTTTTTTTTGCTCCAAAATCCATGTATTGCATTACTTTTGCAGTTAAATTTCAATGGTGCATATCCTACAATGTGTCTTTTTTTTAATTATAAATTTAAATAATATTAATATTGTTATTCAGTACACACATTATGTGTACCAAAAATTAAAGTTGTTTCTAAAAAAATACATAAAAAATTTCCATTTGTATGTATGTATGTATTTATTTATTCACACTGCAATGGGTATATACCCGGTGGCAGTGGTAACTAATTACACTCAATAATGGCAATAATAAACGTATTAATTAAAAATACAATTAATAATAATACTAATAACTAATAATAATAATAATAACAACAACAGGGAATATACTAAATTAAATGAAACGATCACTTAAAATAACATTTGAAATATTCTAATTTGTATCTTAAAACTAAGATCGAACTAAAACCCACGAGTATATGTTCATATCTGCACAAGTACCTTTCAACATTACACTCATTTCGCTGTCAACTCACTCACTGCACTGGAACTACGACACATTTCACTGATTCTATCCTGATTTCACTAACACTTCAAAAACATTTCACTGTTCAAATTCTTTGCACTGCCACTATAAACTATAAAGCTTCACTGACAGGAACACGTTTCACTGACACAGCACACTTCACTGACACGATATATTCTTCACTGATACAACACTTCAATAACAACATATCATTTACACCCTTTAAATACTGTGTGTAATTACCGTCTATTAGTAAAGTCCTTAAGCCTATTTTTAAATACATTTTTGGTTGTTGGTAAAGCCTTTAGTAAGTCTGCAGGTAAAGCATTCCAGTCCCTGATAGTACGATTGAGAAAAGAAAACTTTCCAGTGTCCGTCCTCTGCCTTCTTTCCCTCAATTTATATGAGTGGTCGTTCCTTGAAGAGTAATTTGACGGCTTCCGTTGTTGCTTTAATAAATGTGTTATACTGTTTATGGTCTGAGATTCTGTATTTTGTGTGTTCTGTACTTCACCTGCGTTAATATAGGCTATATTAGATTATATTATATTAACTAGCCGTACCCGTGCGCTCCGCTGCACCCGTTAGAAATAAATATAAAGTAATTACATAATTAAAATAGGACATTTGATTCGTATTTGATAGAAGGATAAATCGTTTAATATGTTACTTAATTTAAATTGCATCCAAATAATTAAAATGCGATCATTTTGGTCCAGAGACCACTCATTGGTGCACTGACAATTCCTTTAACATGTTCCTAATTTTTATTACATGCAACCATAGTTTAATGAACATTGACATCATTTAAATTTAATGTGTATACTTTATTTTACTTGTTATAGATTTCCGTTGAATTATGGTAATAACTTAATTTTAACCCTTGTTTTCTATGTATTCAGTAAATGGCGTTTGGACCACTATGGTTCTGAACCCTTCAAATAACTTAAATTATATTATATAATATTTATATTATATTATATTATATTCATTACATTATATTATATTATATTATATTATATTATATTATATTATATTATATTATATTATATTATATTATATTATATTATATTATATTATATTATATTATATTATATTATATTATATTATATTATATTATATTATATTATATTATATTATATTATATTATATTACATTATATTATATCAGAAGTTACTGTAATAACATTATAGCATTATGTCCATCTAGACAAACTACACTCTCCAATGGTGAAATAATAATTAATTATACAAATCGGTTAATTTAGCTTCCGATATTACTTCATACAAACACAGAAACATTCTCTGTAGGCTATCTTTCATAGCTTTTCATTGTTGGTGTCCAATGCCCCTTATAGACGATGTCATTTGTTTTTTAATTCATTACACGGCCTTAGATGGCAGTTATTTTAATTTTAAAACTCATTTATCTCATTAAATATCAGTCCTATCCAAATTGTTTAAGGAATAAAACTTATCGCAAATTATTTTTAAAGAAACTTTTGTTATGTAACATTTTTCACAAAAATCAATAATAAGAGAGATATTTCGATTTATTTAATCCTGACCCCCTTATAACCCCCCTTTTAAATAAAGTATTTTGAATGCCATATAGCCTAAAATCTACGTTACAACGAACTTAATTTATATTCCAATTTTCATCGAAATCCGTTCATCCATTATCGCGTGAAAAGGTAACAAACATACAGACAGACAGACAGACATACAAACAGAAATTTCAAAAAAGCGATTTTCGGTTTCAGGGTGGTTAATTATATATGTTAGGACCAATTATTTTTGGAAAATCGAAAATTACCAGAAAAATTTCGGGTACAGATTTATTATTAGTATAGATTTTGAAAATATTTTATATCGATAAACACGTTTGAAATAATGTTCCGAAAGTTTTTATTAAATTTCTGATATTAATCGAACTTACGCAGCTCGTCGTTCAAATGTTTATAATCGAGACGAAAGTAATGTTTTGTAATAAATACGTAACAGCGCATGCATTGTAACCCAGAATTTGATGATCACTGTTCATCTTCTTGAAATCGTTCAACCGTATTAGTAATAAATTGACAGTGTGTCATGGAGCATGCGCATTGCGTTAATATAATTGCTATTGGCGGAGCCAGAAGTTGTGTCGGCCATATTAATGGCTCGAGTGAGACAGCATGCGCAGTTCGCCATAAATATATCTAGGTTGATAATTTGTTCTGAATGTCAAGTGACGTATCGCACTGCGTGATTGATCAAACGCTGACTCACACCACTGGTCAAACCTTGCTATTTAAAATTAAAGAGGTGATGTATTTCAGCCGCGTTAAAGTAGCATTTGTTTGAACCTTGTATATAAACGGTTTCCATGAAAACTATATTAAATCGTGTTTGAAAGTCGGCCATTTTATGAAAAAATGCTATCACCAATATCTCGGCACCCTCTGTTGTGTATTTGGTATTCGCTACAGAGTTTTAAAATTTCCACAAATTTTATATAATTTCAATGAAATTTTAATCACTAATTGCTTTCATTAAGATTTGAGTATGTTGAAATTATTGTTGTA
This sequence comes from Periplaneta americana, assembly GCF_040183065.1. Classification (NCBI taxonomy): domain Eukaryota; kingdom Metazoa; phylum Arthropoda; class Insecta; order Blattodea; family Blattidae; genus Periplaneta; species Periplaneta americana. The sequence goes on along the minus strand of NC_091118.1, from coordinate 32,913,087 downwards.
TTTTTTTCGTTTATAAATTTGGTCATAAAAAGTTAAATATAAAAATGCATATCATCCCAATAAATCAGATTACATATGAATGAATAATAGTTATTTATGGTACTTGTGAGGTAAGTGCATCTTTATTACACGAGTGCAATAAAGATCACGCTCACAAGTACCATACGTAATTTTATCCATGACCATAACGAAAAATTATGTTTTATAAAAGAAAATAAGTCCTCATGTAATCACATACCATGGCATGGATTTTAGAATCAATACGTTACTAGGTAGGTCATGATGTAGGAGGCCATGATTAGTAAAGAATGGTATCTAAGGCGTTGGATAAATAAATTATAATTAATTATATAATTTTAATATATATTTTTTCATTTTAAACGTGTATTTTCATCTTTTTGAAGTTTCAGGGATTATTTAGAAGTTTCACGGAACTAATGTGATTAAAATAATTTCACATTTTACTTCTGTAAACTTAAGAGGAATATTAAAACTTAATTAATCATCGTGTCTGTTTAGCTCAGTTGGCTAACGCGTGTTGTTTTAAAATTTTAAAATCCTATAAACCCAACTTTGTAGGTTCAAGTCTCCTCGCATCCCAAAAGGTAAATTATTAAAAAATTTTAAAAAGATGCATATTAGATATGGATGTAATGTACAAATTACGACGTAGCAGATAGAGAAAAGAGAAGGAGATTGAGTGTATGTATGTTTAAGAAATGGTAATAAAGAAGTAGAGGTAGTGACATCTAGTAACTAATATATTTACTTCTTGAGTAATAGTTGAATGGAAAAGTATACGTGTGTACCCGGGTACTAGGAAAATACTAATGAACTGTGAGATAAAGTTCAAACTGTGAGGTAAAGTCTTTATCTCACTAGTGAAATAAAGTAATGTTGAATAAAAGCCTACTTTACAAACGCAAAAGTATTTAGTAAAGGCATGTTTTTCGTTATGGTCATGGATAAAGATAATCTTTTTCTAATTTTATGGCTTAACATACAGGGTTTTCATTTCAAAACTTCCCAGTCTAAATAACTAATTATTTAAATGGAATTCAATTTAAACAAAAAAAACACGTCAATTTAGAAATTGAGAGGGAAGTATGAAACCATGCTTAATTTCATTTTAGATTTCACCCTCCACCCCAGCCACCCCCACTTCGAAATTTCAAACGGCACCCCTAAATTACCCTGTTATTATTATTATTACTGTTTCTTACCAATGTTTATTATTGTCACTAACATTACTTATTCAACTTTCATTATTTACTTTCATGTTGTTTTATGATCTAAATATTAATGTAATAACTATGTAATCAGTTGTATTCAATTAGAATTAGTCTGGCTGAGCGGAAGAGAAGGCCAGATTAAATAAATAAATTAGTATTATTATTATATTTTATACTTAAATGTGAAAGAGTATTCAATTGTTTATACACCTTATTCATTTGTTTTCGCATCTTTTGTTTTCTATCGTCTAAGTTGTAAAACATATCCATACACTAATTTTCATTATTATCGTTAATTCTCATGATTGTTATTAATTTGTTACTAGTTGTACAATTTTAAAAAGTTTTTGCTCATTGCAGTAGGCCTATTATTATTGTGATTTTCTACTGACTGACCTCAATGTCAACCAGTCGCAAAAATTACAACGTGTTCATAATTCTTGTGTTCGCTTCGTCTGCGATGTCCGTCGCGCTGACCACATTACCCCATCCTTCCAAACTCTAAACTGGCTACGGCTTAACGAACGTAGAAATTTTCATTCTCTTGTTCTCCTTTTCCAAGTCCTTCACACTTCTACACCTACCTACCTTGCCTCCCGTTTCAGTTACATGTCATCATATCATAATCTCTTCACACGCACGCAAAATAGCCGCATACTAGCCATACCAATACATAAGACATCATCGTATTCATCATCATACACAATCTCGCTCTCGCGCTTGTGGAATACCCTACCCAGTGACATCAGAGACTGTCGGAATTTAGTAGCGTTCAAAAGCAAGCTTATTAAGCATTTTCTTACTGCGTACAGTAGGTTTAATTTTTACTTAATCAATAAAAGAAATGCTTCTCTCTTCTAAACTTTTACAATAAACTGTCTAGCTTTTATTAATCAGTTAATCTTTTAGTACTTTGATTTTTATTTTATTTGTAAATTTAATATTAATTGTAATTAATTGATGGCCTTATCTCCACCAGGTTAAATAAATAACTAATTAAATAAATAATATTTTTTAACAAAATTTCACAATTCTCTAAAGTCTAAGTAATACTCATCATATATAACTGCTGTTTTATATTTTCTAAATGTGTTGCAACTTGTGCAGGTAGATTGCGTGAAATTAAGCACCAATTTTAAAAATGATTTTAAATAACAAGTTACTTAAAAAGCTAATGTCTGTATGTAAAGTTTCTTTAACACTGACTTTGAGACGTACAGTTTAGTTGACATAATATCACAGTCTAGTATATACAGTCGCGAAGCTCAATACGTAGTAAATATGCAAACATTAGATAGTTGCTCACCACTAGGATCGCTAATATCGCCTCATTACAGGCAATGCAAAATAGAACCGTCACAGTCTATTGTTTCTAGCACCCTCAAAACTCAAGCTTCGTGACTGTATATAGTAGACTGTGATAATATGCATCTCCTACTGTGACAGTAGATTGAGATGTTTTTTTTAATATGCTAATATCGGGGTAAACTGTCAATTAAGCACACTATGTCAGTGGTGGAGAATGTTTAATGCCGCTAAAATCGACAACAAGTGATGAGAAAGAAATCAGATTTGTTGCTAGTGAGAATAACAGCTCAATAAATCTTCTGGGGCGACTAGGAAAATCCACTAAAATCTTCACCCGAGATAGATTTTGTCGTGACTGCACTTCAATCTTGATAATAGGGTTTCCTATTTACTTAATTCGTGGAAAGAATCCCTGGTTCTCAAGTTATGTCTCAGAGAAATTAGCTACTTTTTACGACCGTCATTTGTCACAACTATTTTCATTGAATTATTAGGACGGGTTGAGATCGCCAGAGAGATTGTATCCGTCCGCGTGCGGAGTCTCATGAAGCGGTTTTCCGATATCGTCTTGGCGAGGACACTGCATCTCAAGAAGGCAGTGGGCGTGCCTTTCTTGCATTGTACTGTGCTATCTGGAGATGGCGCTGTGTGGCCAGGCCGAGAGTAACAACAGAAATTCGTCCATACAGACATGAATAAGACTTGTTGTGTGACTATAAAGTGGCTTTCGAACGCATAAGCTTCTGATTGGAGGCGAAGAGCATGGTGCTTCAGAAACTGGTACCCTGTAGGTGGCAGAGAGGCCGTCCAAAGAAGAGGTGAGTTTGCTTATCTGAAATGGTAATAATCAGTGTTGCCATTCCAGTCCCCTAGAATTATAGTTTTTGTGTTCCGAGTTTTTTTTTTTTTTTGACATAAAAATGTATATTTCGAAGGCTCATTAGAGAAATCCGGATGACGGTACTTGGTAATGGAATCAGGGAATTGGTATTAATTATTATTATTGCCTGAAATGATATTAATCAGTCTTGCCAATCCGCATTTCTTTCAGTCCCCTATAATTATAGTTTTTGTGTTCCAGATTTTTTTTTACATAAAATGTATATTTCGAAGGCTCATTAGAGAAATCTAGATGACGGTACTTGGTAATGGAATCAGGGAAATGGTATTAATCAGTGTTGCCAATCCGCATTTCTTCCAGTCTCCTAGAATTATAGTTTTTGTGTTCCAGATTTTTTTTACATAAAATGTATATTTCGAAGGCTCATTAGAGAAATCCGGATGACGGTACTTGGTAATGGAATCAGGGAATTGGTATTAATTATTATTATTGCCTGAAATGGTATTAATCAATGTTGCCAATCCGCATTTCTTCCAGTCTCCTAGAATTATAGTTTTTGTGTTCCAGATTTTTTTGACATAAAATGTATATTTCGAAGGCTCATTAGAGAAATCCGGATGACGGTACTTGGTAATGGAATCAGGGAATTGGTATTAATTACTATTGTTGCCTGAAATGGTATTAATCAGTGTTGCCAATCCGCATTTCTTCCAGTCGCCTAGAATTATAGTTTTTGTGTTCCAGATTTTTCTGACATAAAAATGTATATTTCGAAGGCTCATTAGAGAAATCTAGATGACGGTACTTGGTAATGGAATCAGGAAAATGATATTAATTATTATTATTGCCTGAAATGGTATTAATCAGTGTTGCCAATCCGCATTTCTTTCAGTCCCCTAGAATTATAGTTTTTGTATTCCAGATTTTTTTTACATAAAATGTATATTTCGAAGGCTCATTAGAGAAATCTAGATGACGGTACTTGGTAATGGAATCAGGGAATTATATTAATTATTATTATTGCCTGAAATGGTATTAATCAGTGTTGCCAATCCGCATTTCTTCCAGTCTCCTAGAATTATAGTTTTTGTGTTCCAGATTTTTTTGACATAAAATGTATATTTCGAAGGCTCATTAGAGAAATCCGGATGACGGTACGTGGTAATGGAATCACGGAATTGGTATTAATTATTATTGCTGCCTGAAATGGTATTAATCAGTGTTGCCAATCCGCATTTCTTTCAGTCCCCTAGAATTATAGTTTTTGTGTTCCATATTTTTTTTGACATAAAAATGTATATTTGGAAGGCTCATTAGAGAAATCCGGATGACAGTACCTGGTAATGGAATCAGGGAATTAGTATTAATTATTATTATTGCCTGAAATGGTATTAATCAGTGTTGCCAATCCGCATTTCTTCCAGTCGCCTAGAATTATAATTTTTGTGTTCCATATTTTTTTTGACATAAAAATGTATATTTGGAAGGCTCATTAGAGAAATCCGGATGACTGTACCTGGTAATGGAATCAGGGAACGAAAGTGGTAATCATGATAACACAGAAATAAAAAGGCTTATGATTCGAGATACCTCGTTTTCGCAGACCACGGATTCGTGAAATAAGCGTTTTCAGTTGATAGAACAAACATTTTATGTTTCAAACACATCCAGGTCAAAATATCGTAAGTCTAAACTCGCGAAATTTCTGTACACCGGTACTTTAAATATTTGTGTTTAGAACAAATTTGTTCGAACTCAGTGTTTCTCAGGAGAAATTTTGATTTTTCTTTTCGAAATTTTAATTTAGAGTGCCGAAAAGATATGTTTATTGGAAGTCATATAAATATGTGCGTGAATTAATACAATAAAGTTAGGCGAAACTAAGTTCCCTGTGTGTTGTACTGGTATCAGACATGAAAGTGATTGTAGTTAGCTGGATTAACGATTTCGTTTTGATTCGGTATTGTAATTTTCTTAAACATTGTAAGCGATTTAAATATAACATGTAGTGCATTGATATTTATTGTAAATTTAATACTCAAACTGTAATTGAAGCGACTTTGTTTGTAAATATAAAGAAAAAATAGACTGTATGTTTTCTGGTGCCTATCAGTTTATATTTTTATTATTCACACGTTAACAATAGGTTTTCTATAAACAGCAAAATATGTTGCTAACCAAAGGAGAATAGAAAACATAGTAAGGAGGTACAATGAGTATCAAACAACGACGACGTTAAACGCTATTTGCGTACAATATCGTACAACTTAAATAGTCTTTTATAGTCAGAGGCGAAGAGGTTGAGCAATTATGAAAAATATATTGGATCTTCTTTACATTGGACATTTATGTAATAAAATTGGTGGACATTGAATGAATAGGACTTTTTTTTCAGTGGATGTTTAATTCAATAGACATTAATATAGTGTGGACATTTTCAAGTATGGACATTTTAACCTCTAACCAAAGGGTAGTATATTTGGATCTATGAAGTATACTCTGTGATAAATTTTGAATGGGACGTTCCGGCATTTGTTTCTATATATTCATGAGGTCACACTCACGTACCAAATATAACCCTGTAGATATAGATAACCGATGTAGGCCATGTGTGTTGGCATTAGGTATTGTTCGTTTGTTTTGTCAACAAATTAATACAGCCATGTATTAAAATCAAGAAATGTCACACATGTTATCATTACAGCCAAACTTCATTTATTGTTTTTTTTTTTTCTTAAAGGCGAAATAAATATTACAGAGCATTACAAGATTTATTCTTGAAACATACTTCCGCACAGGAGTTTTAGTTGGCGAGTAGTATCGTTGTGATCCCTGTAATTGCGTGAAACGTTTATGTTCGCGGTTGAGTGTTATTGTGATATTTAGGGTGGAATTCATAGTCGTCACTTAAAAAATGAGTGAACCCTTAAGTAATAAGTGTTTGCTTATAATAAGGGAACCCTTAAGTCAATTCCGAATTCATAGACAACACTTATTTTCACGTAATGAGTGCTCGCTTATAGCTGCCGGACATGACGTCATAACAAAAGCTGACTCTCATTGAACTAATCGAAAGCAGCTCTACATGTGGAGTTGCTATAACAACGAGTTATCAATATTATTGTACTGAATAAGTTATATACAGCAATAGTTTCATGATATGTTAAATTCTAGTTGCGTGTTAGTCATAGTTATAATCAGATATCCTACTAATTGGAACACGTGTTCTGTAGTAGTGAATTTCTTAAATAAATTAATTAAGCCTATTAGGCCTACTATATAATACTGTATATTGAATTTATTAACATAGTGTTATATTTACTCTATAATTTGCCAATTATAGCTACATTTTACATTTTTGGCTATGATATCTATACTTAACCCCTTTTAATTTATTTTTATTTAGTATTTTTCATTTATATCTAGATCTGTGTCTTTTATTTAGGTAGTATCTACTTGTTTTTTTTTTAATTTTTAATTTGTAATTAACCTTGTATCTGCTTTATCTCTTCTTTTCATGTTATATGCAATTCTATGTTTTTTTTTTTTACAAATATCTGTACTGTCTATTGTAATTGGGGCTTTGCCCTGTTATATAAATAAATAAATAAATGAATAAATAAATAAATAACGATCAATTTGGCTAGAGCAAGAACTTCGAATTGATCTGAAAACGATATCGCTTCTTAAATTTCAGTTCACTATACATTTCCAGAGGATTCTCCATGTCTCTAATATACCTTTTTGGGACACATATTTTCCTCATTTCGTTCAACAAACTCCACAAAATCCTCAAAATCATTCTCAGTATACATTTTGAAAATGAGTGGTCACTTAAGGGTACAGATCAGCTCACTTAAGTAATCACTCATTATGTGAATGAGGGACAACTATGAATTAGAAATGAGTATAAGTAACCACTTAAGGGTTCACTCATTTATAAGTGACGACTATGAATTCCGCCCGTAGGATTTTTAGGAGTTTGTTCTTAATTACAAGGATTATGAATATGACTGAAACTGAAATAAATTTAGTGTTGTATTAGTCTATTAATGTTTTAATTGGACATATACCATGTATCTATACAATTATTTACAATCTAATTACCGTGTTTCATCTGAATGATCTGTTACTAAGCAACTGACGTCAACTTAACTCATTTCCGTTGCTAAGCAACTGATGTCAGATGTTGAAATTTTCATAATATTTTATTCATTTGACACAATAAAGGTACGGTCACACATCGCTACTTTTGCAGCGCAACTTTTGTACTACAGCTGCAAAAGTTGCGTGTCGTGTTCACACGTAAGCCACAAGTAGCGCGCTGCACGCTACTTTTCGTGCTGCGCAACCCGAGTGCTGCAAAAGTTGCAACTGGAGGTTGCGAGTCTGTTCACACACAAGGCGCTACTTTTGCAGCCGCAGTCATGCTGCAGGTTTCCATCTCCGTGTCGACTTCTCAATATACATTTTGTGGTTATGTTCGCATTATTAAGAAACTCATGCGAAAGCTTCCTTATCTATTATTTGCTTTTCTGTCGTCTAGTATTTAGAAATTGACATTTTTACTATAAAATTTTTAAAACCGCCTATATACTTAAATGATAAGCAACAGTATATTAACGTAATCAATGTTGGCAACCCTCCTGTTTGGAATACACTATGGAAAATTTAAAAAATGAATTATATCGTCAGCAATTATGCTCAGACTGTGTTGTGTATTTAACAACTGTTACAAATAATTTATTTTCATCACATTTAACATTAAAATATATCCAAACAATAAAAGTAACATTAGCACATTTGGGTGGTAACACTGGTTGCAACCGCAGCAAAAGTTTCAACAAAACCGATATCAAAAATGCTGCGGCTGCAACTCTGAGAACCCTGTTCACACGTCGCTACTTTTAAGGTGCGCGCAGCATGGAAAAGTAGCGGGCAGCAGGTTCGGCAGCCGCTACTTTTCGAGTTGCACCGTTGTTCACACGTCGCAGTACAAGAGTTGCGCAGTTTTTTGTACTGCAGCGCTGCAAAAGTAGCGACGTGTGACCGTACCTTTACATAAACGTTTCACGTTAAAAGATGAAGTGGAAAAGGAATTTGTGTCTTTGTCTACATGGACAAACTTCATGTCTTGTATTTGCCTTTATTAAGGAATTCCACTAGTTTGGAGTCATTAATTTAAGAAGCAATTCAGCCGTGAAAAGAGAAATGCTAATGTGGGAAAGGGGAAATTATGCCAACAAAGACTAACGGTCACTTGTATCGGAGTCCAGAGCTTCCAAATTTTCTAAATCTAGGGATAGTTGCTTGAAGTTGGCAGCAGTGGTGCTGTACGCAGTTAATTATCGCGCCCAGTCAGTGTGAACACACCTGTCACTGTTCTCGTAATGAGTCTGCCTTTGAAGTTCGTTCACACAGATTCACAATACGCGGCCGGCGGGACCGTCCGTGTTGACATGAAGTGCGGCGTAGCCCTCCCCTCGCTACAGACGAAATGTTCTGCTGCACACATTCCCCCCATAATTGCATAAGACAAGCATGGGCGACTTTAGATTCAAGTATTGTAGCGTGAAAGAGGTAGAAGATTATCACCGCAACTTTTCATCCGATGACTTCAGTATTCAGTCCTCCCTTTCTCTGCCGTGGATGCAGTACTAGTTTTTTTTTTTAGTTGGTCAATTAACGACACTGTATCAACTACTAGGTCAGGGGCGGCCCGTCCTTATGTGCTACAGTGCTACAGCACAATGATAATTTTTGCTCAAATAAAGTGTTTGCAATACCATAGTATTTGATCTGCCATTTGACAATTTCCCGTGGTTATGTTCATGACGCGTTATAGAGTGTTTAGTCTTCGCTCTTCGCTCTTTGGTGCCTCAGGGGGTTCGTTGTGCTACTCAAAACTTGCATGAGAATGTAGACAGTTAATGCGCATGTGCGAAGCTGAAATAACTGCTCTGATTGGCTATTTTTACGCGGGGAAGTGCTGTAGTCAGCTTCAGCACAACACAGCTTGGAGATTGCAAAAGTAAAGCGTAAGGAAAGAATGCTTGTTTGTGGAGGAACTCGGAACTATGTACAATGTATTTGGTAATTCAAATGTTCGACTGCTGCTGCCATCTACCAGTTTTTTGAGGTTCCTCCTGAATCAATCAGCAAGCGACGGAAAATTGAATCCCAGAAAATTGATGCCAAGAAGGTATGTAACCGTATAATTCAGGAAACTACTCATCGTTTCCAATCTTTAAGCTACCTAGACGCAACAAAATTTTTAAACATCGAATTTTTTGACAATTTTTTGCATAATTTTCCTGAACGCGAACTTGAAGTTGCTGTCAACAGCTATACTGTACTGAACAAAAGAGTGTTAAAGAACAACTTGGAGTTCTATACGGAAGACCCGACTTCCGAAATATGGATGGAGCTGTTTAATTGTTACAATACAGTCTCCAACAATTCACAGGATCCATTCTGTGAAGTAACGAAGTTGTTAAATATTTTGGCTACAACACCAATGACCACTGCTGAGCCAGAAAGATGTTTTTCTTGCTTGAAACGCATAAAAACGTTTTTAAGGCACTATGTCCCAGGATCACCTCACTGCTCTTGCAATACTGTCAATAGAAAAGAGTATGATGTCCAAGATGGAAGGGTTTAACACCAGGGTAATTGACAAGTTCTGCAGTAGGAAGGAACTCCATATTTCGTCACTAGACGAGTCTCAAATTAAGATAAATGCATATAAGTGTATACAGTAGGCCGGTATAGAGATTGTAGCACACTCATTATTTTGACCACCAGCCGCTACTGTACTAGGTTATTTAGCGTCGATGCACAGTATAGAGAACATACAGTAAAGACACCTAAGCCATTTCGTGGGAACAAATTCTGAGTGCGCATGTCACGAAACCGGGTGTATTATCTGGAACCTCCACCAGATGGATCTCCATCTACGACAGGCCTGGCATAATTTAATATTAACTGAAAACATTTATTACTAATCTTTTAACAATTGTAAAGACATGAGGCAAAGGAATGGCAATATAACCATAAAAATAATTACTTCCGTATGCAATCATCATGAAAATATTCACTAATTGACGCTAACGTTCAAGTCACTGTTTGAGGCTTATGTTGGTAAAATTGATCCAAGTACAACATAATACATCATGGCGTCCGTTGCGGTGAAGTGCGAACATGAACGTCAACAATGGATATAAGTATTTTGACTTCCTAGAGACATAGTATTAATGATAGATAATATACATACAAGATTATTCGTATTACTGACCAATAAAATAAATAAATAAATATTTTACTAATATTTTGATAGTGGTTTGATACTAGCGACATAGTTGAATTCATTGAGAACTAGACCTTACTGAGCTTGAATTTAATACCAACAATATCAAAGGTGCCGACAAGAGTTGTCCCTACTGATTCTGCTTATACTGTGGTCGATGGGTTGGGTAATAGCGAGATGAGGGCGAGGATTCGCCATAGGTTACCTGAAATTCGCCTTACGGTTGGAGAAAACCTCGGAAAAAACCAACCAGGTAATCAGCTCAAGCGGGAATCGAACTCGCGCCCGAGCACAACCCCGGATCGGCAGGCGAGTGCCTTAACCGACTGAGCTACGCCGGCAGCTAATACAAGTTGATGAGTACTTCTCATTATTTCGTCAGAGGAAAGTTTTAAGTTGAACTCCTTTTCAGATGGACTGGGATGTTCTTCCTTGCCTTGTAATATTTCATCTGTGTTGTTTACAGCAGCGATGGCTGGCCACGTGGCTAAGAAGCTAGCACATTACATTAGTCCGATATTGCTTGAAAAATATTATGAGTATGGGGCGTCGGACCATAGGACCCGATCCTTGAAATAATACTATTATTATTATTATTATTATTATTATTATTATTATTATTATTATTATTATTATAGGCCTACACTTACAAATATAATATAAGAATATAATTTGACAGTATTTACACAGGAAACAAAGTCAATGGTCTTTAAAGATCAGTCATCGATAAGAAGCAAAATTGTCATAAATAACCAAATTATCGAACAGGTAAATCAGTTTAAATATTTAAGTAGTATTCTTTCATATGAAACTGAGGAGTGATAGTAGGAGGAAGAAGAATAAAATGCATAAGATTTGAAGATGATAAGCCGTTGTTAGCAGTAGAGGAGATGATACTAAAGGATGTGCTACTGGAGCTAAATGACAGTTGTGAACAGTATAGGTTGAATATAAATGCAAATAAGACGAAGAGCATGGTCGTAGGAAGAAAAATACAGAAGATAAACTTGTGAATTCTAAATGAGGCAGTAGAGCAAGTGGACAGCTTCAAATACTTGGGGTGTACTATAAGCAGTAACATGAGCTGCAGCCAGGAAGTCAAAAGGAGGATAGCAATGGTAAAGTAAGCTTTTAGAAGAAAAGAAGCATCTTCTGCGGACCTCTGGAGAAAAACAAGGAAGAGACTAGTGAAGTGCTTTGTATGGAGTGTGGCATTGTATGGGGCAGAAACATGGACGTTTACGACGAAGTGAAGAGAAGCTAATAGAAGCATTTGAAATGTGGATATGGAGAAGAATGTAACGTGTGAAGTGGACAGAGAAAGTAAGAAAAGAAGTTGTGTTGGAAAGAGCGGGTGAAGAAAGAATGATGCTGAAACTGTTCGGGAAGAGGAAAAGGAATTGGTTGGGTCACTGGCTGAGAAGAAACTGCCTACTGAAGGATGCACTGGAAGGAATGGTGAACGGGAGAAGAGTTCGGGGTAGAAGAAGATATCAGTTGATGGACGACATTAAGATATGTGGATCATATGAGGAGACAAAGTGGAAGGCAGAAAATAGGAAAGATTGGAGAAAGCTAGGTTTGCAGTGAAAGACTTGCGGTTGGGCAGAACAATAAATGAATGAATGAAACTGAATTTGATATTAATCCTAAATTAAACAGTTTCATGAAAGGTTGCTGGTGTCATTAGCAATGTGTTTAAGGGGAGGCAGAGGTGAATATTTCAAAATCCACAAAATTTATCCGATTTGTTTGAAATTGATCATGGATACTAAGTATGTTATTAGAAATGGACATACCACGTTTGAACTCTCTAAGTACAGTAGTTCTGTAAATATTAATAATATTGTAAGAAATTTTCAATATTTCTTTTTATTTATATGTTCACAGAAGATATATAAATAATGATAAGTATTAGTTTATTATGGGAATAATATAGTAATACAGTTATCTTGGTTTTAATTTCATACTTTTAAGGGCACAAAATAAAAAACTAACATCAGAATGTCAAAATAAAGATAATGAAAATGGAAAAAACCAAATTTTCATTTTTTCTTCAGTTTTGTTCGAAAATTTCACCTCTGCCTCCCCTTAAATCAAAACAAACTTTAACTAAACCAGGATAAGAGTGTAGGCCTATAACGTAATGACTCTTCCGACTTTACTATGTAGTTGTGAAAACTGGACAATAGCCTGTTTAAGAACAAAGCAAGTTTTAAATGGAACGACAAAAAAAAAAAAAAAATAGAAATTTTGGAAGAATTGAGAATGACATCAGTCTTTGAACAAATTTTAAATTGTAAATCAAAGTGGATATAACATGCCCCGCAACAGATATTCTAGATTATTAAAAAAATCCTAACATTAATAACGTTATGTTAATTTGTGAAACATTCATAAGTTGTATGAGTCACTCTGGTGTGCAAGAACAAGTGCTAATGGTGGTAATTTGAGGCTATACAGAGTGATCCATGACTAACGTCATGTCTTCAAAAGGCGATCACTTAGATTACTGTGTTAAAAGTCCTGTTTACAAGGTTTTTTTTCTTTCCCTGAGAAGCGCTTTCCTGTAAATCCCTCTCCAGTTCTCGAGTGATAATATCAGCCCAACCATTATTGCATTAGTTCTGCTTAAGGCTTCGTTAGAGTTTGTGAAGTTCCAGTCATGATATCGTACACACTTCCTGACACCGAGCACAGGGTTATAATTTTGTGTGTGTGTGGATTGTGCAATGTTCTCTCTTACTGAAAATACCATTTGCATAGAATCGTAATTTTGTAATCAGCCGGTTCGTAGAAGAAATAGGATTGTTTCTATTTGTGGGTTATTCATAGGCGGAGTTATGGGGGTGCATGGGGGCACTGCCCCCCCCCAATCTTGTCTGAATTATTTTTTTTTCTATTAACGTTAGAAAATATTGAATCAAAAGATATTTCTTGCTTTTGTTTATGATTAAATTTCTATGCTTAAATTGATGGATTAATATCTTCAGATCATGTGTCTGAACTACAGAATGTAGGGGAGAGTCGGGTAGTATCGGACATCGGGTAATATCGGACAGTGAGTTTCTTTCATCTACCACACGATGATATTACCTGATTGACATGGTTACATTTCTGTGATATCGCATAGAGAAACGAAACCATGTCATTCAGGTACTACCATATGGTGGTAGATGAAAGAAACGCACTGTCCGATATTACCCAATGTCCGATACTACCCGACTCTCCCCTAACAAAAGTTTCTGGTACAATGAAAATTTTAATTTTTTTCAAATATTTGATGGTAAATATCACATTTTCAGCTAAATTATTAATAAAGGATTGCATCACACCACAATCAAGTAGTATCAACTCCTACACCATAAAATTTGGTCATGGTTCCTGAGGAAATGCAAACTAAACAAGAGAATAATTTTAACATACTGTTACAGAAACTTTTGTTACACTCAATATATATTTTTAATTTCTGAATGTATAAGAATTTCTATACCCTGTAATGTTTCTTTTGTAACAGCCCCAGGTGGCCCGGGTTCGAATCCCGGTCGGGGCAAGTTACCCGGTTGAGGTTTTTTCCAGGGTTTTCCCTCAACCCAATATGAGCAAATGCTGGGTAACTTTCGGTGCTGGACCCCGGACTCATTTCACCGGCATTATCATCTTCATTTCATTCAGACGCTAAATAACCTAGATGTTGATACAGCGTCGTAAAATAACCCAATGAAATAAAATAGAAATTGTAACAGCCTGTACTCATGTGTTAGAAGTCTGCAGGTGTTCAGGCCACCATTCGGAGAAATATGAATAACATACTGCACAACAATGCAGAAAAAATAAAAGTGATCCCGGTATAATGTGTAAACTTAAAGACGAGATTAAATAAAATAATTAGGGTGCTATTCATAGACATTTCGCTAGCCGGCGCTATGGGCGTGCTAAACTACCCCCGGCTATCGACTGGTTACTTATACAGGATTCATATCATATCATATCATATCATATCATATCATATCGCTAATACTGGTTTATGATTATGAAAAACGTTAGTTCGCTGATCATCCACCGGAAGCCCGCGCTGAGAATGTCTGTGAAGAGTTTACATTTCATATGATATCTTCAGGAAGGTAAACTTCATATAAAAGAGTTTCTGTTAGCATTGTTACGTGGTTTTATTGATGTATGCATGTATTTCTGTACGAAAGAGAAAAAGAGGGAGATTGTTTTAAGTTATGCCCTATTATAATTTGTAATAGACCTACAGTTCAAGCTCTATACAATTCGGTCCGAAACATCGCGGATATGAATGTAACATTGTAAGAAACATGCCCCCGAAAATACCTTTATTAAATGATCATATTTCGATAGAGTGTACCACGGTGAAGCTATAAAGGGGGGGGGGAGGAGATAAATGATGTCACCCTCCTATAATATGATAATAGGGGAAAATAAATATATTGTAAGTTCACAGGGCTAAAGGCTTCGAAGCTGGGTACCTGGTTCTAATGAAGTGCATAGGTAGCAATATAACATGGGGGCATGAGATAGTTACTCTGCCTGTCATAATAAAATTTACTTCAATTAAATTCCCCAATGTAAAAAAAAAAATATGTCACCCGTAACCCCGTTATATGGGAATTCTATGGTTTTGCTTTGCCACCCTCTCCCAAGGAAACGGTTCTCTCTTCGCCTATGTGGTTATTCCAAGTGATCCATCTATTGCAGCAGAAATGACACTGTAGATTTCGATAAAAGAAATCTCTCCTGAAATTTGCTTTCACTAATTTCTCGTAAGATTTCTCTCTTTTTTTTCACTAATACAGTTTTATGCTCGCAATCATCCCTATCAAAACAATCTAAATAGGCTACAATAATTTGTCTTCCAAATCATGAGCTGTGAACCTGGTTGTTATTTTATTTTACTACTAATCACTGGTTATCTCCTTCAACCGCTGACATATGGCAGGATAGAAATTACCGTGGTTAACCTTCTGTTTAAAGTCCTAATCGAGGTCGAGGCACCGTAAAAATGGTTGACCCGGAGTTAGGTGGCAATTTTAACTCGTGGTTACACACACCGACGATAATATTCGTCTGAACTGAGAGATATCAAATTCGTTTGATTAATATCTGGTACTGCATTTATTTTCTTGGAAGGGGATAGATGGCTCTCTCCCCCTCAGTATCTTTCTGCTCAGCTTCGAAAAGCTGTGTTTAAAGTTCTTAAGTAATATTAAATTTTGCAGTGAGGCTACTGGCTGGGTCTTAGGGATAGCGAGCGGGACTCATGTCCCGATATTGCGCTCAGACGTGGGTCCGAATCTAGCATTGACTGAGTACCTCATTTGGTTTTTTCGTATGTTTTGTACAGCAGTAAGACGTATGTCTGATTTCTCAGGACAAAAATTTTAGATGACCGCGTAGTTGATACAGTGTCGTTAAACAAACGTTTAAAAACTAGTTTCCTATTTCTTTCTACAAGCATGTTATAAATTAGATTAACGATAGAATTATTGGAACACGGGAGTACCTAAAAAAAGAATTCAAAGGCTTCTTTTCTCCATTAATAATATTGAGCCATTCCCTGCATTAACAACTTAACGTACGTTGCGTCGTTTTTTTTTTCTTTTCCAGCATTATATTAAATCCTTAATAACACATCTCTCTCCTAACAAGATATTATTTCCCTCCAATAAACACAGCGCTCTCTAGAAATATTTGAATGTCGTTCTGCGCAACACTGCTATACTTACTTACTTACTGGCTTTTGAGGAACCCGGAGGTTCATTGCCGCCCTCACATAAGCCCGCCAGCGGTCCCTATCCTGTGCAAGATTAAGCCAGTCTCTATCATCATACCCCACCTCCCTCAAATCCATTTTAATATTATCCTCCCATCTACGTCTCGGCCTCCCTAAAGGTCTTTTTCCCTCCGGTCTCCCAACTAACACTCTATATGCATTTCTGGATTCGCCCATACGTGCTACATGCCCTGCCCATCTCAAACGTCTGGATTTCAAGTTCCTAATTATGTCAGGTGAAGAATACAATGCGTGCAGTTCTGTGTTGTGTAACTTTCTCCATTCTCCTGTAACTTCATCCCGCTTAGCCCCAAATATTTTCCTAAGCACCTTATTCTCAAACACCCTTAACCTATGTTCCTCTCTCAGAGTGAGAGTCCAAGTTTCACAGCCATATAGAAGAACCGGTAATATAACTGTTTTATAAATTCTAACTTTCAGATTTTTGGACAGCAGACTGGATGATAAGAGCTTCTCAACCGAATAATAACACGCATTTCCCATATTTATTCTGCGTTTAATTTCCTCCCGAGTGTCATTTATATTTGTTACTGTTGCTCCAAGATATTTGAATTTTTCCACCTCTTCGAAGGATAAATCTCCAATATTTATATTTCCATTTCGTACAATATTCCCGTCACGAGACATAATCATATACTTTGTCTTTTCGGGATTTACTTCCAAACCGATCGCTTTACTTGCTTCAAATAAAATTTCCGTGTTTTCTCTAACCGTTTGTGTATTTTCTCCTAACATATTCACATCATCCGCATAGACAAGAAGCTGATGTAGCCCGTTCAATTCCAAACCCTGCCTGTTATCCTGAACTTTCCTAATGGCATATTCTAAAGCGAAGTTAAAAAGTAAAGGTGATAGTGCATCTCCCTGCTTTAGCCCGCAGTGAATTGGAAAAGGATCAGATAGAAACTGACCTATACGGACTCTGCTGTATGTTTCACTCAGACACATTTTAATTAATCGAACTAGTTTCTTGGGAATACCAAATTCAATAAGAATATCATATAATACTTCCCTCTTAACCGAGTCATATGCCTTTTTGAAATCTATGAATAACTGATGTACTGTACCCTTATACTCCCATTTTTTCTCCATTATCTGCCGAATACAAAAAATCTGATCAATAGTCGATCTATTACGCCGAAAACCGCACTGATGATCCCCAATAATTTCATCTACGTACGGAGTTAATCTCCTCAAAAGAATATTGGACAAAATTTTGTACGACGTCAACAAAAGTGATATTCCTCGAAAGTTACCACAGTTGGTTTTGTCCCCCTTTTTAAAAATAGGTACAATTATGGACTCCTTCCATTGTTCTGGTACAATATACGAGATATAAAATATTTGAAGGCATTTATCTCAAATTGAAGATTTTGCAGTTAAGTTCTTGTTACAGATAACGCCTCAATTGTACCTGATTTGAACCAGGATCTGCAGCATAGAAAGCCGACAAGCCGGTCGTTCAGCTTTTAGAGCGCCCAAATCAATAATCAGAGTTGGAGAACTGAAAATTGGTTTTATAGCTTACGAAGGGATTAAAAATTAGAAAATGCATTAAAAAGATAGAAAGCCACTAAAATATTAATATTGAAAGCAAGGGAGAGAAAGAGAGACCAATCATCTATAAAACAAAGCCAAGAGTTTGTAATGTAAAATACGTCGCAAAGAGTAACAGCTGTATATTGGGACTCTAAAACAGGGGTTCTCAAACATTTTTACGAGTAGTGTACTGAACATCAAGTATAGCCAGCGCCAGCGATTTTAATGATTATCGAGGTGACTGGCCACTGATGTTTGTGCTTTGTTTCGCAGCCGATTGCACAGTACAGTCACTTCCGAATATTAGCAGTCCCTGTCAGTATGTCAAGCATGTGTTACTTACTTTACATGTTAGAGTTGTTCAGAACTTTTAATTAATTTACATTTTGTAAAAATAAATATTGAAAGTAATAAAAATGAATCATTCTCCAATACATCCACTCCCTGCTTGTTTTCTGCTTTTTCGCCATCTTTATTGTTCATTATCACCATGAACTTGTTCTGTTTAGGTCTTCTTTAGGCCATTCGTTATCTAGTGACACCTACCTGCGCGTCAGGGGAAAAAGTAGCTTCTCTTCCTAGTTACGCTTACACTTACAGCTAGCTTGCTCACTTACCCCACCATAAGGTTCTTGCTATATCAGGGCTGGGCACATTACGTGATTCTGAGAAATGAGCGCTGTGTGCTTTAAAGAGCGGGTCTTGCGAGTGCTGTGACGTAAGCATACTGTACGTCATTCAGTGTCGGTGCAGTGGTGACTGTGCAGTATGATGGCGAACTATGAAGACGGAGCTTCCGATCATTCATTAAAGCGGCCCGCTACTCCCAGTGCTTTTAATGTATCATGGGAGGGGGAGTTATTTTTCGTAGAGAGCAGTGGATTAGCAAAGTGTTTAATTTGTCATAAAAAACTCCAACTGATTAAGAAGTTCAATATCCAACGGCATTATTCTTTACAACATGCTACTGAATATGACAAATATGTTGGTAATGAACGCCATAAATTAATGCAACAACTTAAAGAAAATGTTTGTCAGGTACATTATATTAGAGAATCTATTTGATATTTATATTGCATTATAAATTATTATACATTGAGTAATATATAACATTAAATTATACAAGTATTATCATAGTACAGTATATTACAGTTCATGATATATTATATTATATTATATTATATTATATTATATTATATTATATTATATTATATTATATTATATTATATTATATTATATTATATTATAACAGGTTGATGATGATAATAATACACTTAGTGAATCGGCTATGAGAATTAGCTACAAAATTTGCCACGAAATTGCAAAGGAATTGAAAACCTTCAACGAAGGTAATTTCATCAAGCGATGTTTAATTATATTGGCAGATGAACTCTGTCCACAGCAAGAGGGGAAGTGGAAGCCATACGCCTGTCTCGTAGAACCGTGGTTAGGAGATTGCAGTATGTGCGTATGGGTTATGTAAATAAGCCTAATGATTTGTGTGTGTGCATAGAGCGAAGTTTATTTCATTAAATTAATAAGAGTGTTATACATTCTGTACTGTACAATGGATTGATGTAATATCCTTATAAACTATTATGTACTGACAGACTGAATGACTAGAACAACCGTGGCTCTTGTTGTATTAATGCAGGGAAGGTAGCTGTAATGTGAGTCCGCCACTGCGTGAGCGTTCTGCTCTGGCTTGGAATTGAAGTGCCTTGCGGAGCGAGAGCAGCTCTGGCCGACTAAATGGAGCCGCTCTCATGCCCGGCCCTGTGCTATATGCTACGACACACGCAAGCATTTGGTTTCACGAGATAACGAATGACTTACCCGTTCCGATGTCGCTTTTAAAGGTTTTCTTAATCTCGTCATCTTTGTTGTCGGTCCAGTTCCCTCTCGCCTGCAAGTGTACATTCTGGAGCCAATTTTGGTATGCGGTTTGGGTTAATTCTTTCTATATGTTTGAACCATTTCCTCTAATAAAATTTTGTAATCACTATATTATTCAGTGTCCCAGAAACGCTGTTCACATTATTGGAATAGGCAACCCAAATCACTCGATCAGGGATGGTATGTTGGTGTAATGAGTTTCAGTACTAAAAATAAATAAATCTTAATTGAATATAGTTATCATAACCTCTAATACTTCTTCAGAATGCATCCAACATGACACGTGAGCCATGTGAGTATACTACAGAATAACTTGAAAAAATGGACGGCATTTCTGGGACACCCTGTGTATATTTTTAATTTCTTCTGGGTATCTCTTTGATGGTCCAATCTAGTGAAGCTTAAGGGGTTAGTACAGCTTATAGCAGTAAAATGTTTGGAAATATTCAATATTTTTTTCCTCCATTACTGTATCTTGTACAGTAATGAAAATTGGTATGTGTAAAACACTGTCATTCCGCTGTATGAAAAAAAAAATATTTTTACGATTAAAAAAAAAATATTTATATTTTTTTCAAAATTCAAAATGGTGGCAGTTTAACTGCGCAGTGATGAAGCGTTTCCCTCATAACTCATAAACTTGTTAACTTTTTCATGTTCTCTCTCTTTTATTTTATTGCTGAAACTCATTTTTACAATATCATGCTACTACATTCCGTAATAAATAATATATTTTTTTTTTATTTGTGTTAAAGAAAATACTGATATTTGATCATTCTTTTAAATGAATTTATTTTTTATCAGAGAGTCTATCAAAGGTAGAGGAGTGATCTTGCATCATATTGTAGATATGGCATGCATAAATATACACAAAAAAATTTCATCACAGAAAGTGGGATAGTTTTTTAGTTATGTGGGAAATGCTTCATCACTGCATAGTGAACTGAATTTTGAAAAAAAAAATATATATATATATATAATTTTTTTTTAAATCTTAAAAATAATTTTTTCATATAGCAGAAGGACAGTGTTTTACACATACTAATTTTCATTATTGTACACGATACAGTAATAGAGAAAAAGAAAGTTGAATATTTCCAAAATTTTACTGCTGTTAGCTGTACCTAATCCCTTAATAGTGGTCTCAAAATTTAATCTGTGCTGCCTTTAGTTTCTTTGTATACCTAGTCGATATTTTTTTATTTGTTGCCTAGTTTCGAGGAAAGATGGTTTTGAAGAAATTTTGTACAAACGTAATTTGGTTTCAGTCAACATTTGTTTACCAAAGTGATTTTAATTACTTTTTGGGTTATTTTATTAATAACAATTTCGACTCTTTGTGTGTATTTGCCACATATTACCATTGATTTTGCTTTGACGAGATTTTCACATATATAGGCCTATATAATATATTTGTTTATTTATTTATTTATTTATTTATTTATTTATTTATTTATTTATTTATTTACTTGTCAACACTGTGGAGTAACGGTTAGCGCGTCTGGCCGCGAAACCAGGTGGCCCGGGTTCGATTCCCGGTCGGGGCAAGTTACCTGGTTGAGGTTTTTTCCGGGGTTTCCCTTCAACCCTATATGAGTAAATTCCGGGTAACTTTCGGTGTTGGACCCCGGACTCATTTCACCAGCATTGTCACCTCCATCTCATTCAGACGCTAAATAACCTAAGATGTTGATAAAGCGTCGTAAAATAACCTACTAAAATAAAAAAAACTTCGTTACTTGTTTACTTGTTTGTTTGTTTATTTATTTATTTATTTATTTATTTATTCATAAAATATAAAATTGTAATTTATTCAATAAAACACTGTTAAAAACAAAATACCATTGGATATATTGGCATGTAATATTGTAATATTCCTTTGCAGAACGAAAAGTTACATTTCTTCGGAACAAATTTCTGCATATGTAAAGGACAAAACTAAAATTCTTTCAATAGTTTATTATCATAATACACTGCTCTCTTAAATTGACTGAACATATTGGCAATTCAATCAGTGGCTTTCCCAAAACACGCTATGAAATGTTTCATATAAAAAATTTTTATCTCGAAAAGGAAGCAAAAAACGACTAAAATTGTATTAAACTTTTGGTTTGAAATATCTCAAAGAATAACCTCCTGAAATTAATGGCATTATTTACAGTTCGCCTTGTATAGCCAATGGTATTTTCTAAACGTTGTACCTATATTATATGAGTGGTGTGACTTTGTGCTCTCTGCCAGAAGCCACGTGGTGTTGAGGACTGATGGCCGTGTCAACAATCCTGCTCTTCGACTCGCAACACATGGGCAAGGTGGCGGCGGCGGTGGTGGCTGCACTGCTGGGTCGGCCATGAGTTCAGTCATGGTGGCGCACTCCGGCAGTGAGTCACTCTCCTCCAACAACAACAATAACAACAACAGCTTTCACGTGAATAATAACGATCCATCACCCGGCGACCTGGCGCTCCTCGCAAAGTTGGAGGAGGCCAACAGGTGAGACTCACACCTTACTACTACAGTCTACTATATACAGTCATGAAGCTTGAGTTTTGAGGGTGCTAGAAACAATAGACTGTGACGGTACTATTTTGCATTGCCTGTAATGAGGCGATATTAGCGATCCTAGTGGTGAGCAACTATCTAATGTTTGCATATTGACTACGTATTGAGCTTCGCGACTGTATATACTAGACTGTGTTACTCAGGGGCGATTTCTCAGGGCATGCTATGCTTGCTGCGCAAGCCCAATTTTTTCGTAGAATGTGTACTTCTCAAAATGGGATTACGTACATTAAAATTTATTTTGATTTTTGGAACATTGTATAGGCGTAATACCATCCACAGGTTGCACACCGCAAGTATCGCAACGCTTGCTCGTTTCTCGGAGCTACAGGAAAGACGTAGAAATAGCGAGAATATGATGCGCGCGCAAGTGCCTTCCTCCTTAGTCCGTCCTAGGCGCACTATGTGTTGTTTGAAGCTCTGCTCCGAGAGCTACACCAACGACTATTTAACGTTACACAGCGGGAATGTGCTGTGATTTGCGAGTACAATGTAATTGTATAAGCGGAATGCATATGTTAGCTGCTGCATGCATTATTAATTCTTAAGTTAAACATTAATTTGAAGTATTACAATGAGTTCGGAATTGTGTGTTATTGAAACCTTATTATTAAATGCATTTTCCCGAAGAACTATTCAAGAGAATACATACATTATAGAAATATAGAGAATATGTGTGCTCGTTCAGCATCTCAACACAACAATATGCGTTGGTTGGCAGGGTCGAAAAAAAACTAAATAAAATGTTTTGTTGTCCATGTTTGTTATATTATATCGAACTTCTACATCTGATAAGCGAATATGATCCATGACTCATAATGATTTCATAATTAGAAAATAAATTATTTAGGCTATGTGGGTCTGATTATTTTTATTAATTATGAATTATTATATCCTCCCATCTTCCCCTATGAATAAAAGAGCAAGCCTAACTTTCGTGACTAGCATTCGCCCCTGGTGTTACTACTGTTGGATAGAAACATGTACTGATAACGCTGTGGGTTCCTATTGGCAACACGTTTTACAAGATAAACTTGGCGTTCGACCGGAGTGGAGTAACGGTTAAGGCTGGTTCACAATAAACCGGGAACGAGAACGAGAATGAAAACGAGAAGCAGAGGACGTGAATATGGAAATTGTTGATTCACAATAAACCGAAAACGTAGACGACTATGCATATCGATATGCATGTCAATAACGATATGTAAAGTCGATATTACGCATTCTGATGTTATTTGTGTATAATTGACCAATGGCGTTCTCTCATGAGTACAAGGCAGCCAACATAAACACAGGTTAACCAACTTCGAAATTCAACTGAAACATTTCATTAGGTACGGTACTATAAATATGCCCATGCATCTTTATTATCACAACCTATTTTAAGTCTACCATAACGTAAAATAATTAGAGAAGAAACATTTGTAATAGAACAAAAATGAACACAACAGTAGTTATTGAATTGAAGCATGAATATGTAGTGTGTAATACAACCAATACAGTAATAAAATATGATTCACTTCCGATCGGTGTTCAAAGATGCAGAATTGAAAGCCATGTATTCTCCTTCATTTTCTCATCTTTATACGAGGCGCGCCGCTTATCGTAAACGTGAGGATTTTCCTCAACACTCAATATTAGAATCTCATCAAATAAAACTTGCTCCATGATGCACAGCACAGAACAAAATAATGCATAGGTTATGTCACGGTCTTCTTGCTACAAAATATATGACGACAAAATAGCTTTTAGATGGCAATAGAATGTATCTAGTGGGCTGTGATCGGAAACGTGAACGCCAAAGTTGAAACTTGGCCAACTCTCCGTTCCCGATCCCCGGCTCCGGCAAACTTTTCGTTAATTGTGAATGCTCACATTTAAATGTACACATTTCAACAATTTTACCGTTTTCGTTTTCGTTCCGATTCTCGTTTCCGGTTTATTGTGAACCAGCCTTTACCTCTGAAACGAGCGGGTCCGGGTTCAGGTCGACTAGGAGGACATGGCGGAGATGGTTCCAGGATCTGCCTGTAGGCGGCATCTATCTTTGGGAGCTGCACATATCCAGCGACGCCGCAGGGACTTTAATAAGCAGACTGTGTGACCAGAGGAGTGTAGCTCCCTTGCATAGATGGCGCCTTGTTAAGTCGTGTAATCGATGGCGACATGTTCCTCTGGTTGAGAATGCAGCAGATTCAGGCACATGAATTGCGAACAGATGCCATCGATCTGAGGAGGCTGCAGAATAACATCACAGGCAGGCGGAGGATCAGGTCTCCAGTCTGAATTGGATGTTGTGACTGAATCGATACGATGGCATCATGCGGTGAATCATGCGCTTGAGGAGCGATCCTAAGGACTTCAACAATCATCCCAACATAAGGAGGTTGCTCAATAAGCCTAAGGCTATGGTGTTTGTCTGTGGGCCCTCCGAAAGAAAAAAAAATCCTAATTGGGACAAGTTGCCTCTAATTGAGATTTTCCGGGGTTTTCCCTTCAATCCATTAAGATCAAATGCTGGGTAACTTTCCTGGACTCATTTTAATTCAGTTTGTTTGTTTAGTTAACTGTCCGAAGACATGCAAATCTGGTTTTTAGGTAGTAGCTCCCTGTAAAGCAGGCTTGAATAATTTCAAGGAAAAATTGTTCCGGGGCCGGGTATCGATCCCGGGACCCTTCGCTTAGCGCACGAATGCTCTACCGACTGAGCTACCCCAGGAACTATACACGACACTGTCACAATTTTCCCTTTATATCCACACAATTCAAATGGGCTGACAAGACGCCAGAACCCAACTTTGAGTGGACACAAATTCTGTGTGACTTAAATTGTGGCTTTTTGTTAACGTACCTCCAGTAACGAATGTATTATGCAAATCTGGCTTTCAGGTAGTAGCTCCCTGTGAAGCAGGTTTGAATAATTTCAAAGAAAAATTGTCCGGGTCCGAAGACAGATCTGAACCTCACAAGTGATATCAACATGGCACCACTTATGAGGCAACTAGGTCAGGAGATAATTGCATACATCGCCGATTAGCTATATATTACACTAGAATAGTCAGACTTCAGATGTATCGTCAAGTGAGATGTACTGCCTGATAATAGATGTACATATCAGCCAGAACCTCAATCGGAGGATAATGATCTGATAAGAGATTCTCAAGTCAAGCACACTACATTTCATTTCGGACTGTTACAATCAAGTAAAGCCAAGTGGAGGTTTCGCTTCCCCAAATTCTACACTTATGTGGGTTCACAGTGCTATAAACTAGGAACAAGACTTTATCAGAGAAGAAAATATGACTGAGAAATTCATCGTTATCACCATCGCCCGAGGGTGCTCTGTGCTGATGACTGCTGCTCTATCCAATGAATAAATTGTTAAAATGTACAGAGTTATATTACTTCCAGCCTGTAAACCACGGCGTCGTAGTACTTTTCGTGCAGTGGTGACTTCAGAAGCAGACCAATCAAACGTATCTGTACTTCCGTTCTGTTTTTTATGTAACATTTTTGCACTAGGGGAGACTGTTGTACCTTTAAACACTTTTCACGTTTTATTTTTTTTTAATTTTGGGAAATGAAATTTTTTAAATGAAAAAATGCTTGAAATAATTATTGAAGATTCCTTTACAACTTCCTGTATGTATTTTCCTGTTTTACAGATCTATTAAGGATGGAAAAAATAAAATGAAGAGATATGTAATGTGTTCAAAGGTACAACAGGATCATGTACCTTGGAACATACCCTCTTGTAAGTTGGAACACATGGAATATAGGTGGGAATATAGCTGTAAAAACTGACAATCATATTTAAAATGTATTTGCAATCATAAACCAGAGCAGGCTTCTCTGATTTAGATTTTATTTCCTGGAGAAGCAATAACTGCTTCAACAGCTTTCTTCAAGGCATCCGAATCAATTGGGGATCTCTTTAATTCCAGACTTACTTCGTGACATGACCTTAAAATAAAACAAAAACAAAAACCGATAGTATCGTGTAATTTGGAACATGTTCCACGGTACAAGATGTTTTGTGTTCAAAGGTACAAGAGGGTGCACGTTTAAACAAATATGGCTCCGAAAACTAGAGAGTCAAATAAATCATGGAAATTAAAATATGTTATTACTCACCAGATGATAGGGAACACACCGTACTTGAAAGATATTAACAAATGCAATCTGGTTTTTTGTTAGAAAACATGCATCAATGAACGAAATGTTTACTTTTGGTACTAAAAAAACTTCTTTTGTCCACGGAACTCACACTTTGCAATAAATCAAACTGAAACTATGACCAGAGCTACTTAGCGGCTTTCTCTACAGCCTACTTCATTTTGAGTCCTCTAGGTAGCAGCAAAAATTAAAAAAGAAAAAATGTTCAAAGGTTCAAAGGTTCCCCCTAATATCTAATTTGACATGTTTTTTTGTTTAAAATGAATTCAATTTAAACAATTAGTTATTTAGACTGGGAGAGTTCAAAAAATGTTTTCTTTCATATCCTGTTCAATTTTTTAAATAATAATAATAATAATAATAATAATAATAATAATAATAATAATAATAAATAATTTGATTGACATTATTTAAAAATTAAACTCTACTTTATGATTTTACTGTATGGTCATGAGAGAACTATACATGCAAAGTTTAATTAAAGATTTTTAAATACTGTTAACATGTAAACGTTGCCCAGCTGAAAATATATATATATATATATATATATATATATATATATTCCACAAATTTTCAACATTTTTTGAATAGTAACTATTAGGTTTTCAGAAAAATTAAAATTGCTTAATGATGTATAAATAGTGTATATTATGCATGCCAATTTTGTTTCCAGAGGACTTATAGATTGTGAGAGAAATAAATGTTTAAATATATATAGTAAAATGATACTATTGAAAGTTGTACCTTCCACCTCAAATGAAACTTTGCCACAGTATCAAACAATTTCAAAATAATGTAATGCATAACATAGGCCATAATTTTTACACACTTTTTCAGGAGTAGCATTCTTATTATTTTTTTTACATTATGTAATTTAGGTACAGTTTCCTTAGATACTCTTTCATCTATGGCTATTACTTACTTATGGCTTTTAAGGAACCCGCAGATTCATTGCCGCCCTCACATAAACCCGCCATCGGCCACTATCCTGCGCAAGATTAATCCAGTCTCTATCATCTTATCCCACCTCTCTCAAATCCATTTTAATATTATCCTCCCATCTACGTCTCAGCCTCCCCAAAGGTCTTTTTCCCTCCCGCCTCCCAACTAACACTATATATGCATTTCTGGATTCGCCCATACGTGATACATTCCCTTCCCATCTGAAACGTATGGATTTAATGTTCCTAATTATGTCAGGTGAAGAATAAAGGTACAACAGTCTCCCCTATAAATAAAAGATTGACGAATCTTACTCCTTTCCGAGTTTCCATAGTAAGATGTGACGGGTTACGCGGAGTAGAGAGAAGAAACAAAATAGCGTCGCTTTGCGGGTCCTGTAACGTTGCCAAAAGATGGATTTAATGCACTGCATCTTCTCCTTGACCTAGCAAAGTTGATACACAGGGAGAAGACTGGCGTGTTTAACCGGCGTACGGCGACGGGTAGCCATTAGACGTTATCCGATATTCACGGATAATTGACTAGGGCGACAAATATCTGTCTGTCACGAACAGTCTGAAGAAAACAGCTAAAAAATTTACTCTTTTAGTCGCATCACGGGTCTTCAATTCATCTTAGAATGCTACTTTTTTTTGCTTCCCCTGTTTTAACTATCTTTTGGCTGTTTATACGGAGATTTTTTTTTTTTCTTGCTCTAGAAAGCTGAGAGATTGCACTGATTAATTTTAAAGTCTACAGCCAATGCCGCTTTATCTTTTGTCAGTAGAGTATGTCCACCCTCTCGTTTATCTAACACGGAATCTTTTGTTTTCGGTCTCAGGATGGTTAATTATACATGCTAACACCAACAGAGGAAATTCTCTTCAAAATATGTGACTGGTTCTCAGTCAATAAATTAGTATTAAATTGTAACAAGACTAACATAATTCAATTTAAATCCTGTCCAAATTCAACGTCGCAAATTTCTAGCGCAATAATTAGCAATAGATCCCTATTCGAAACAACAACAACCAAATTTCTTGCTTAAAAATCGATAATGTGTTAAATTGGAAAAATCATATTCAAGAAATTACCCCCAAACTAAATTCAGCTTGTTTTGCTATTAGATCTATGCAAAAGATAGTAAATATCAATACCTTAAAAACAATATACTTTGCATACTTCCACTCGGTAATGAGTTTTGGAATAATATTCTGGGGAAATTCCACAGATAGTAACAATATATTTCTATTACGAAAAAGAGTAATTAGAATAATAGTAGGTGCCAAATCTAGGGAATCGTGTAGGACTATTTAAAAAAAACTACAAATAATGCTCATGGCTTGTCATTATATCTTTTCATTAATAGTCTTCCTCGTATGTAATCGTGAAAACTTTGTAACTAATTCAACAGTTCATAGCATAAATACACGTCAAAAAATGACTTTCATACTCCATCGGCAAGTCTATCGTGCTATCAAAAAGGAGTGCGTTATATGGCAGTAAAAATTTTTAATAGCCTCCCTATCGACATAAAAAATGAAACTCAAAACATAAAATTATTTAGGGCCAAATTGAAGAAGTACCTAATTTCTCACACCTTCTATTCTGTAGGTGAATTCATGGCATTCAATAACGCTTCATGAAATTGGTACTAAAACTTTGTGTTGTACTAGTAGACTATATTGCAAATCTCGTCTGTATATATTTCATCTAGACTGTGACTATAAAATAAGATTTTATAATAGTATTAAGTTTTTTTGACTTGTTCCATATTCTAGCTGTAAGCATGTATGAATACCATGGAATGTTAATAAATACAATACAATACCAATTATTTTTGGAAAAGCGAAAATTACCAGAAAAATTTATATATACAGAGTGTAACAAAAGTTTCTGGTACAGTGAAAATTTTAGTTTTTTTTTTTTTCCCCCAGATATTTGATGGTAAATATCACATTTTCAGCCAGTTAATAAGGAAGGATTGCATCACACCACAATGAAGTAGTACCAACTCCTATACCATAAAATTTGGTCATGCTTCCTGAGAAAATGGAAATTAACAAGCGAATAATTTTAACATAGACTACTGTTACAAAAACTTTTGTTACACTATGTATATATATACGTAGTGAAGATGATGATTAATACGACGCGGCGCGCCATGTAGGCACAAAAATTGCGTGCATCATAATAGAACATTCGTTTTCAACTTGTTTCTTTCAATATTTTCCGATTACATGCATAAACGCATGGAAAATTGAACCGTGTAGATTCACCTTTACTGTCTTATCCCTTCCTCCCTTCATTAAATACAGTATATTATATTCCACTCTTCATTTATAGTTAAATAATAACTTAAATTTATTTATTCTTCACTAGATCATTCTTCCAATTTCAATTATATTTTTATGCTCGACCATGCCGAAATGTAGTAATTATACACCTGGTAGCAGCCCTTTAATGGACCTCATTAAAGTACACCTATTCATTAAAGTTCAGGTTTTCCACCAATCAGAAAGCAATATGAAAGCGCAAGTATCGATTATTCTCGGATATGCAATCGAAAGACAACTAGCGAAACGTCACGGAGGCTGGAAATCCAATACTGTCGCAGAAGGTTATGTTCTATTACTATAATAATTAGCGTTAATTGTAAAGAATATTCAAATAAATTCAATTTGTCATCTCGTTTTTCAATGTCTAAATCAATTTCCAGGTTATATCAAGATTAATCTTCATTTTACTCTCTAGATTATATCAAGGTCAATGATATTTGTTCCTCTGAAAAAATCAATACTTTCGCGTATGCGCACATCTCACAATTTACGAGATTGCACTAGGTCACTTCCTCTCTCCAGTCAGATAAGAATAATATGAATACTTATGAATAATTTCAAGTTAGAAATATGGTCGAGCATAAAAAGTCGTATGAAACTTGGCTATAATGGTAATTAAGACGCTCGTATGAAAATTATGAAACGAGCGCAAGCTAGTTTCATAAACATACTCGCGTCTTAATTACTGCCAGTATAGGCATGTATAATGTACTATTACTAATTTCTATAACCTCTTATTTCTCATTTCATTCACTTCTTCTATTCTGGCCTTTCTTAACAAAAATCTTTGCCTTAACTTAACTTACAATTCTTACTTTGCTACTCCTTACTAGGATCATTTTTACGCTTGTCTTGAAGTTGAGCGGGGGTAGAACGCTTCAGACCGCCTAACTCCAAGACAAACGTAGAATGAGACCTCTGCAATTGGTTCAGTAACAATTATACTTCTCTCCTCCTCTGCTGGAAATGTTTACATCTCCTGTCAGACATAATGGAATAAAGTATAGTCGCAGTCTAGTATATACAGTCATGAAGCTTGAGTTGAGAGGGTACTAGGAACAATAGACTGTCCAGGTACTATTTCGCATTGTATGTAATGAGGCGATAGTAGCGATCCTGGTGATTAGCAACTATCTATGGATGCATATTTACTACGTATTGAGCTTTGTGACTGCAAACAACAATTCCACAATTTGGGACATCTGGCCGAAATCTACGGCTGACCACTAGGATCCAGAATACAAAGCAGAGGTTAAATGAAAAATACAATATGCTTGCGGAGAGAATACGGAACAATGATAAATTTAAAAATAAAGTACAATTTGATTTCGGAGAAACATGAGATGAAAATACATTTAATGAAATGAAGTGAAAAAAATTACATCGCATTATACAAGTGATTGTGTAAAATGGATAATGAATCTCTCGATACCATTAGACAAATTTTGTTAATGTCCTCATTAGAAAATTTAAGAGAAAGGAGAGTGGTTTTGGTTAACTTAAATGAAGTTCCCCAGCGCCAAAAAGAAGTCCTTTGACTTCCCATGTATTAATATTAATTTTGTATCTCTCGCTGAAGTGAGGAATACATGGGTTGTAAATAGACTTCTTTTCATCGTTAACGTTATTGGCTTGTTGATCATCCTTCTCAAAACGGACAGTGGGGTCAAGAATGAGGCTTCTTTGATTCCGGCAATCGATGGCTACAATGTCTGCTCTTCTCGTTGACCCATTCTCAGCCAAGCAGTGCACTTCTTCGTAAACCTCCCACTTTGCCTTCCGAAGAGTGGTTGCGATAGAGCTTCTCACTTTATGGTGGCGATTGTTCCTCAGTAGTTCTCCTTTAGGGTAATAACCCAAAACATGCCCAAGGGTTTCTACTTCGCTGCATCCTGGATGACGACAGTTTTGATCTTGAAAGAAACGACCTGGCGCCGATCGTACTGCTGCGATGTTTGTGGACATCTTTATGGCATTGGTCCACTCTGAGGATGATATCCCTCTTCTATTGCTAATCCAAGAGTTGTTTTTTGGATCTCCACTGTAAGTTGCCGCTCCTTTGCCTTTTTGTGGAAGACGACACCATATTATTAAACGACCTCCGCCGTAACTCAGAACTTAAAGACTGTGGTATAGTTCTCTTTATCGATCACTCCTTACTACTTGCAAAACTTTTCACTAATCGATTCTTCACCATTACTTACTTACTTACAAATGGCTTTTAAGGAACCCGAAGGTTCATTGCCGCCCTCACATAAGCCCGCCAGCGGTCCCTATCCTGTGCAAGATTAATCCAGTCTCTATCATCATACCCCACCTCCCTCAAATCCATTTTAATATTATCCTCCCATCTACGTCTCGGCCTCCCTAAAGGTATTTTTCCCTCCGGTCTCCCAACTAACACTCTATATGCATTTCTGGATTCGCCCATACGTGCTACATGCCCTGCCCATCTCAAACGTCTGGATTTCAAGTTCCTAATTATGTCAGGTGAAGAATACAATGCGTGCAGTTCTGTGTTGTGTAACTTTCTCCATTCTCCTGTAACTTCATCCCGCTTAGCCCCAAATATTTTCCTTAGCACCTTATTCTCAAACACCCTGAACCTATGTTCCTCTCTCGGAGTGAGAGTCCAAGTTTCACAACCATACAGAAGAACCGGTAATATAACTGCTTTATAAATTCTAACTTTCAGATTTTTCGACAGCAGACTGGATGATAAGAGCTTCTCAACCGAATAATAACACGCATTTCCCATATTTATTCTGCGTTTAATTTCCTCCCGAGTGTCATTTATATTTGTTACTGTTGCTCCAAGATATTTGAATTTTTCCACCTCTTCGAAGGATAAATCTCCAATATTTATATTTCCATTTCGTACAATATTCTGGTCACGAGACATAATCATATACTTTGTCTTTTCGGGATTTACTTCCAAACCGATCGCTCTACTTGCGATTCTTCACCATTAAAAAATAATAACGATGTTGGGTCCGATTCTTCCACACTGCCAGTAAATCACACGTCGTTGTTTACATTTTCTTACTCGCTTTCGTCATTTATAGTGTATCTCGTTAATCTAGCACATCACCCTCACCATACTTCATTCTTATTTTCCTTTCTCTAACGGCTCACTAAACATTATACATGACTCCTCGACTTTCCCTTTAGACATACTTTCCACTCTATCAATATCACCCGCAGTCGCTGGTCTTGAATCATCCTCGCTACCATTCACTGACATAGAGTACACTCATCTTTATTCTTCTTTTCATGCAGCAGTGTTACTTATCACTAGAGCCCGGATGTTTGGTAAAATGCCTTTTTTACTGGGTGGAAGTAAATCATTATTTGCATAGGTATAAATGTGATTTGGAGTAAATCAAAATGATAGGGCCGATTTTTATTGTGCCTATTTTGTCTTGTTAAGGGGAGAGGATAGTAATTTTTAAAACTTTTTTCTTATTTGGTGTAAAATATTAATTTTTTGTATGTAGAGAGCTCATGGCTATAGCAACTCAACAAAATATAAATAGTTTGAATAAATTATTTGGGAGGCAGATTTGAAAAAAAAAATGTACCCAATGCAGGATTTTACTAAACTCGATATATCTAAGCCATTTTTAAAGATAAATTCAAACACTATGTTACAATTTATTTGTAAAAGCACGCTCTACAAACTGTCTGTAACAGAAATTTGATATTAGTTCCTACATTTGTAAAATAAACAATTAAAATTTAATAACATTTTTTTTTTTATTTTCTTTCTTGCAAACAGAGAGACTTATTTTTAAAATGAAATCAATTAGGGAAATTCCGTTACAGAGAAAAGTTTCCTAGTAGTCTAGAGAATGTGTATTCTAAATTTCATTCATATATCTTTAATAGTTCAAAAATTATATCGATTTTTGTCTGGCTATGTAGCGAAAAAAGTAAAGTTCCAGAAACAGCAATCAAAAGGGGGTGTGATTTAATAATCCAGAGCGCAGGAACTTGAAAAATGGCGTCTGAACATCCAATAAGGGCACAGATACCCACACAATGTTATACAATGTATTCCACACACATCACAGAGTATTTTAAAGAAAAATTTGGTTTTAAAAAAAAAATGAAGTTCCGGAAACAACGAACAAAAGGGCGGTGTGATTTAAAAATCCAGAGCGCAGGAAGTTTAAAAATGGCGTCTCAACAACTGATAAGGGCACAAATACCCACAAAATATTATACAATGTATTCTACACATATCACAGAGTATTTTAAGGAAAAAAATTGTTTTTTGAAAATTTACTCATTTTTCACCAAAAAATACCATCCTCTTCCCTTAAGGTGTTTCTTACTAAAAAATGCCTTTTTTGTCATTTTAAAGCAATATTTCTTGTTTATTTGCAATTTTCTAATTAATTGTAATGTAATGTAGGTATTTAATATATGAAATTAAAATATTTGAAACATTAACTAACTTTACTAACAGTAGTGAATAAAAGTAATTTATTTCGGTCCTTAATCTGCTAATAATCATGCTTTATACTAATGGTGTCACATGAATAGTAATCGACAATCCACAGTTGCAAATATAATAATGTCATGTCTTCACGATACCAACAATCAGCTTTATAATTTCAAATATTTAGCTCGTTCTCATAGAAGTAGCATTTCCAATTGTTTTCTTTCATATTTTCAAATCTTACTGTTACAATTTTGTGCTACACGTGTTTATTATTGTAGGAGAAAGAAATTTGAGTGAGGAACAGTCAGTTATTGTCGGGTGACAGAAGATATAAGCTCGGTTAACTAGAATGCCTAAATTCAGTAAACCATTGAAAAATAAACTTCATGCTTACGTCAGTGAATTTGGTGCCCACGTGTTTTCAACCGATGGAACAGTTTTGTTATGTAAGGTTTGTGAAAAGACAGTGAATTACGAAAAAAAAGTATTTTATAAGTCAACATGTGTCACCTACGAAGTAAAATGTGAGTTATGTTGATATAATTTAAATTTATTGCATAAAATATATTATGCCTTTTTTTAAATTTATAATGCCTTTTCCATAGATTATTGTGCCTTTTTTTTACGTTTTTGCCTTTTTTGCCTGCCTGTTTTAACGGTTATAAATGCCTAAACATCTGGGTTCTACTTTTGAGGTTAAAACCTGTTTCCGGACAGTTGATTAAACAACAACTGTAACATGACTGGGTTACAACTGAATGCTAATGTTATTTTTTTTTAGGCCATGAAGCAATGTAACTTGTGTAACCACGTCCAGTGATGCCACCTCCTCTCGCTACGGGCATGAGGGCGCCGAAGTTGCGTATAAAAGTATCAGTGCTGCGTGGCCTCTTTCGGTAATATCTGAACATCGAGGGACTTCAGAACTTAGTTGCAATTTCTAGAACAGAGAAGAATACCCAAACAGGACGCGATTTTAAAATGGATATTTCTGGCAGTGCTGTTTCATTTTGTGGCAATATTACACGTTATGTTCTTTCTGTTTGAACGCCTGAAAACACTGAACGAGTACGGTCTGGAGCAGAGCTTTCCAAACTGGGTGTCGCGACACCATGAAGGTTTATGGGGTGTCGCAAACTGTTTGGTATATTTCATTATTTTGAGCTATTAACTCATGATAAATCGCTGGTCACCTCTTGCTTACCTAGCTGCCTTGTAGATACGTGTCCTTGACAGACGTATAGATGTGCGTATAGTTGTAGCATACAAGTATAATTCTAGTCTGCAAGGTAAGGATGAGAATATCTTAACTGCAACGGACAACATTTCTGACTTACGAGACAAGTTAGCAATTTGGTCTCGGAAAGTGAAAGAGGGCAGCTACGAAATGTTCCCAAATACATCTCACTGTGATTCGAAGAACGGAATAAAAGATACAATTTACAATTATATAATACACTCAGGGACAAAAAAAAACCGGACACTTCTATATTTGCTTGTATTTTGTTGCCAATTATTTCAAAATGAAACAAAACCCATTTAAACAAAATAATGTTTCATTTAGCACCTTATACGACAACATTTGAAAAAAAAATCTCTGATGAGAAAATTTACAAAAAATTACAAAGGGCGTATAACTATGGCATCGTTTGGTCTAACTGTTTTTTTTTTTTCATTTTATGGTGCCTTAAACATTAAAAACTCTTTTTAGTAACGGGTATTACCCCCTCTGGCTTGAATAACTGCATCCATACGCCTTGGTATGCTCTCAATTTGGTTAGCAATGTCTTCTTGAGGAATAAGTTCCCATTCTTCGCCAAGTGCTCGCCTCAACTCTTGTAACGATTCTGGTCTCGGTCGTCTATTCTTAACACGTCGTCCCAGCATGTCCCACACGTGTTCAATTGGGTTCATGTCTGGACTCCATGCTGGCCATGGAAGAACATGGATTCCCACTTCTTGGAGATAATCTCCGACCGCATGGGCAATATGCGGCGGTGCATTATCGTGCATTAAAACAAAATTATCGCCTACACATTGGCCAAATGGCACAACATGATCAGCCAAACATTCATTTATATACCTATCAGCTGTTAGTCTTCCATTTTCAACAAAAACGAACTCTGTACGAGCATCCGTACACACTCCTGCCCAAACCATCACTCCACCACCTCCATACGGCACATTTTCGGAAATGCAACACTGTGAAAATCGTTCTCCCCTCCTTCTCCAAACTCTTTCACGTCCATCAGGTGAGCACAGATTGAAACGGGACTCATCGGTGAACAGAACACAGCTCCACTGTCCATTTCTCCAATCCCTGTGATCATTTGCAAAACGCAGTCGTTCAACTCGATGCATCCTGAGAAGTCTGGGACCAGTTGCAGGTCTACTTGATATCAGTCCACTTGCTTTCAACCTCCTTCTAACTGTTTTGGCCGAAATTGGGCGTCCATGCATGTTAACAAATTGCTGGGCTACACTAGTAGCTGGCAGGTTGCGCTCCCTAAGAACTCTCAACACCATATACCTGTCTTCATTTGGATTTGTAGCTCTTGGACGACCTGAACCTGGTCTTCTGGTATATTCTAGGGTCTCTCTATACCGTTTTATGGCATCATGGGTTGTGCTTCTAGCCATATTCATAACATTTGCAATGTAACGTACACTGCGTCCATCATCGTAAAGGGCTACAGCTCGAGCCACATCTTCAGGTCGCATCTTGTTTTAAGACAAATGTTACAACCCCACTTAAACTCAGAAAATGTAAAAATAAAGAAATAACGAATGATAACGATAATGAAGCACAAAATGGTTGAGACAAAATTGTTATAGCTGAGACTCCGAAAGCAAAATTGGAATATTTGGTTGTAATGGCTTGTTTATAAAACAAAAAACAATCAACAATGTATACACGTCTCCATAACAACAGATGGCTACCATAATATTGTATGAGAAGATAATGTTTTGCAAAATACCAGCAAATATTAAAGTGTCCGGTTTTTTTTGTCCCTGAGTGTATTACTCAAAGATAAACTCGAAAGTTACTTCCCAGATCTGAACACAAAAGCTTATGACTGGATAAGAAATCCATTTTTGTCATCTGAAGTTAGTGGTCTTTCCTTAGCAGAAGAAGAAGAATTGGCAGAGATTAAAAATGATAGGAATTTGAAGTTAAAACACGAAAGAGATGATTTGAACAGATTCTGGATTTCACTTGAAGATTTTCCGCATCTTGCTTAACGGGTTCTTGTGGTTTTGTTGCAGTTTTCAACCACATATTATTACGAAGCAGGATTTTCTATGATGACCAATATCAAACCAGTAAAACGCGGCAGTTTAAAAATGCTGGATGAAGAAATGTGAGTGAATTTATTCCATATTCGTCGAAACATAAAATACATTTGTAAGATTCGCCAAGCACATGTGAGCCATTGAAAAACTAAAAACCAAGTGTGAAAATAAGTGTGATTGTATTCCTTATCTTAGAACTCTATGTAAATGTTTCTTTCACCTCATATATGTTAACAGTGCTGGAAATGTGTATGTTTATCTTATTCATTTTATGAAGGGTGCATAAGGGCTATTCCATATGAAATCTATCAGTAAAAAACCTCGCATTTTTTTAATACTCTAATTTTTCCCTATTTATACAAGGTGCTGAGGAGAGTGCATTTTCAAAAATATACTATCGAAAGCCAAACGGTTTTCGTACTATTGAGCGACAAATTTAGCGTATTTTATATAAACAAGCCTCTTTCAGCGCTCAGAACTCTGGAACCATTTACTGCAGAACATTGAACGAGAGCTCATTTTGAAGCTGACATTTAGTAGGTTATGATAAGAAGTAATACTTATTTTTATTGTATACAGAGAGACAGATAATGTGATTTTACTTACTTTTAGGCTTTTTGCCCATTTGTAAAAATGTAAAAAATATTGAGAAAAAACCTTGCATTATTAAGAGGGATTCGGCATTGTTTGCTTAGTGGCTCGGCAATAAGTTTCGAGGGTATTAAATAAATTATTTTCACACGCCTAGACTTGAATGGCGCAGTACCCCACACACTGGCCGAGAGCTGAAGATAAGCGAGCATTGGGCGTCATTTTACTCCTGTGTGTATGAAAACTTGTGATAAAGCTAGCCCAGCCATGACTGCTAGACGACACATCTCGTGTTTGTCTCCTGGCCTTGCTTGTCTCGGCTAAGCTCCCGTCTCACAGTCAGCTGGTTAGTTCACGCGCGTACTATTTATTTTCTTTATTTGATATTTTCAATAATTTCTTATCAACGGTGCACCAGTAAAAAATATGTGTTTATTTGTACTTTCAATGCGGAATCTAACCATATATTTTAAAAATGTTTTTTCGTGGGAAAAGGCGTCTTAATGAAGAAAAATCTAAATTTCTCCATTTCCATAAAAAGTAAGAAAAACTGTTTACATGTCAATATAAAATATAATTTCTCAGCATCAAAATAAACCATGATTTTAATCATTGGGTGAAAGGGTTTCGGAGCCACAACAGTTTAAAGTTGCTAATTTTATGAAAATACGATAAATTTAAATATTTTAAATTTAAACACTATGAAGTTCTGATGCCTCAAACTTTGCACAAAGCATTGTATCACAGTTGTCAACGGACAGAAAAAGTTTCATTGTATTTAAAAATTGCAAGGTCAATTTTCTCTATATTTCGGCCAATTTGAGATGGAATAGCCCATAAGTAGCCTATTAATGTGTGAAATACTTTCATTTGAGGGCTAAGGTGACGCATTAAAATTCTAGAATTGGCTAGGGTGTCGCCATATAAAAAAGTTTGGAAAACACTGGTCTGGAGTTACAGGAAGGTCGAATAACTCGGCAGAGAGATAGGAATACTCCGGTAGGCTAAGCTTTCTCGGGATAGAGAGTGCCGCACACATCATGTGTGTATACACTAGTTGACTATACGCTCGGCATGCAGTTACTTGAGTCAAGTGCATCATTGACCTCTAAACAAAGCTCAAAACCATTGATTGTCAGAACTCGCAGAGATCACCGATTGTAACCGCTGCAGCCAGAATCCCGCTCACGAAGAAAGCACGTGAAATGTGCTGAGCAGACATCATGTTGAAACACCTTGCTTTGCCAGGCTGCCTGAGGAATCTCTTCCAGGCGCAGCAACAATGAGGCACCGACAAAAGATATTCGTTGTGTCTCCCTCTGCCACCCCCCAAAATTTTTGCACGGACTTTCGAATCACCCGGTGTTGTCAGCGAATAGGGATTATAAAGAATGGACACTTCGCGTCGGTACCTTTGATGTAGCCGGACTGATTTCAATTACCAAGCCAGCTAGAGCGTGAGATTCTGCTTTCTCCCTAGAGTTGGCGCTGACATCACACCAGCTAGCAGTCGACACAGCGGAAATATAACACATATAATTAATACATCTAGGTACATTATGTACTCAAATAAAATAAATTGGATCCATAAAATAATAAATCCGTCATTAACTGTAATGTCTAGACTCTAGAGTTCCTTTATAATGAGAGTTGAGACGTTGACCCCAACAACAATTAAAATATGTAATGATTTGATAGCACTGAAAATGGAAAAACAAAACTCTTATGAGAAGTAAAACCATATTCCTATATTATATTATATACAAATATTAAACGAATTTGATACATAATTTTATAATGTGTTATATTATTTTATAATATAATTTATTATATCTGAAATATAAAAATATATTATTATTACAACTAGTTCGTCACTGAGAAATAAGGAAAAGCTGTTAACTTGAATTCATTTGAAGCAAAGCGTTACTGGATTATGCAATAAGGTAGGCGATGTTTGAATCCTGTGTCTCAACTCTATTCTCAATTATTATCTTAGCGTATGCTCGATTACACTAACCTCTAGCGCTTGAAAGTAGAACTAACCGCTGGCGCACAGAGAAACAAAACACCGGAAAATTCGCTCAGTGTCCATTCTTTATAATCCCTATTCGCTCGTGTTGTGTTCCCAACTTGCAGTGCTGTTCTTGGACTGCATTTTTCGAACGTTCTGTAAATATTGTTTTACATTGCACATTCTGGAAGAAATGTATTTATCTTCCCTCTACGAGACTAGATAATATGAAACTCATGATTTTAATTTCTGTGTTTATTTTAACAAGAAGGATGCTAGTAACGTTGTATTGCGTCTTAAACCTCTGGGAGATTACTTTACCTTTACATTAAGTGCTGAAAATGCCCTCCTTCCGCCTCAAGACACAGCTGAACACGTCGTTCCATGTTTCTGGCCGTTCTCTGGAGCATTACGTTGTCGATGCCGTTGATTTAGCGTGTGATGTTCTCCTTCACATCGTTTAAAGTCCGAGGGTGTGTAGTGTAGACTCTTCCCTTCAAATAACCCCATAGGAAAAAATCTGGTGGAGTAAAGTCCGGTGATATTGAACACCAAATTCCCTCTGGTATGCCTTTTCGTCGCTATAACCGAGTTCGTTATCCAGTAGTTTTTGGCAAGGAATAACTGTTGCTGTAGTATGTACTGCATCTTTAATGACAATGATAAAGAATGGCGCTTGAAACGACAATGAACAAGCTGCAAGTTGCAACTCCAAGAACTCCGCGTTGCGAAACAGCTTCGCTGCGCCATCTCGTGATAAACACCTAAAGCTCCCGCGTGACATGAATGAAACTCCAAGAACTCCTGTGTAATTTGAAAGGTAAAAGAACATTTGGATGTATTTTCCCATTCAAATGAATGAATGAAGAAAATCATGAGTTTCGTATGAACATTCTGTATTATATTATATTATATTATATTATATTATATTATATTATATTATATTATATTATATTATATTATATTTTATATTATATTATATTATATTATATTATATTATATTATATTATATTATATTATATTATATTATATTATATTATAGTATATTATATTATAGGCTACTGTGTAACAACAGACACCATAGTGCCCGTACAGCAATTGCCAACCTGCTAAAAAAACAGAGGATGGGAAGTACATGAGGAGATTCATTGTGTGTCTGAAGATGATTCTCATAGAAGGGTGGATATAATTGCCATGAATAGAAGAACCTAGAAAGCGATGGTCTTAGACCCTACGATTTGCTTTGAACGAGACACGAATCAGGCACTGCAGATAAATGATAACAAGCGAGCTAAATATATACCTTGTCTTCCATACCTCAGTGAAAAATATGGGATTTCGCTTTACAACTGGGATGTTACAGACTTACTATTTGGAGCTAGGGGTTGTTTACCAAAATTTAAATCCTTTAAAATTCTCTTTTATGAAGTTCAGAAGGTTGTGATGGAAATTCTGAACGTCTCTCTTCAAATTCTACACTATCATCTATATGTTAACACATAAATTTTAGTTTTAATGTACAAATCGAAGAATTATTTTGCTCGTTTCATTTCCCTTATCTTTTGTGTTTGTTCATTCCAGATCCCAGTGGTCAACCTCACTTGAGGACGGATGATTTTAAATAAATCTTAGTAATATTATATTATATTATACATAATTTTGAAAGGTCCATTGTCTTGTGATTGTTCTGTGATGTCTCTGCGGTGGCTTTATGTTGTGACAATTCCACATCCAAGGAGGCTCGCAATGTGTAATGTCTGGTGTGAGCGAGATTTGAAATTACACTCTTCAATTACGAGAGTAAGAAATAAAGTAAAAAATGTTTTAACTTATACAAAAATGTTATGCCGTACTGTATATATTATGTCAAATTTTTATATCAGTTTTGATAAATTATTGTTTTATAAAGGGATTCTAACGCAAAGTAGTAGATTCTGGACAAATCTTACAACTCCATGTAATACACCAACACAAGAACACTGAAATTCATGCAAACGACTACATATGAATGTTACTTGTTGCAGGCTTATTGAAGCCGACGCCAAATCCTTGAATTCCCTTTCCGGGAACAGTGGCCACTCCCGGAAGAGTTCAGACACGTCACAGATCTCGTTGACTTCAGGTAAGTAGGAGTCAGTTAATTTTGAGCCATGATTAATGGCATGTCAGTGACGTATATGTTAATTACATCGTGATTCATACTATGTTGATAGGCACCAGCTCCAGTCAAGAACGCACAGAAGATGGCGAGGAAGACAACTGGACCTTGTGGGGTAGGGTGTCCAATGACTGGGACAACTTCTGGAAGAAGCGAAATACCTTTGTCAAGGTAATAGCTGCAGTGAGAATGGAGGGAGACTGCTTGGAAGGGAACTATAATCTTTTCGCTGTAAGAAAAATCCGAATATAAACAATAGCACGTGACTGAAGTGAGGCTACATTGGCCGCTGTTTTGCGCCATAGATAGATTCTGTTGTACATTCTGTTTCATGTTAAACATTTCCCGTTACTCGTCAAGTAGACCTTTTAAGTCTTATGTCTTCACAATGGACAGTTGAGGATACCGAAGCCATACTTCAGTACCACGTGCTTATGTGAACAACTACGAGTTCAAGTGACGCCAGCTTGTTACAAGAACAGACTACCTCGGTATTGCTGTTGGTATTCATCCGCGTTCATAGTACATAACAAAATATAAAAGTAGCTTTTCTTTTACATAGCGTTTTACACATGAGTGAAGTTAAATGTTTCATCGTGTTTAACAACTATAATTCAATTTTTTATTCTCAAATAACACAAGATTGTGATTTCCAAATACGAACTATATTTTCCTGCGTCATGTGAGTGTTTCGACTGGGAGCCAATCACGGGTATGACAGCAACGTGCTTATGTTTACATTAGAATTTTTCTTACAGCGAAAACAGTATACATAGGCCTAATATTTATAGAGGGGAGATCCAAATAATCTAAATTCCACCTAAGAATTGTTATTTCATATCCACCCGTTCGTAGACTGTGGCGGAATTATGGGTTTGTGATCATTAGGGACCGGATTTTGAAGTTTTTAAGAAGTCGATTTTAGGTTATTGAAATAAGTAAAATAGATTTTTTTTTTTTTTTTTTTTTTAGTTTTTTGTCCAAACTGTGAAAGGGGTAGCAAAAATTGCCCGATTGTTAAAAATGTATGTTTACAGTCAATTTTAAATAATATAACTTTTCTGTGGGTGGTAAAGATGGAATCATTTCATTCCACTATCGTAATAAGTGTGATTTCGCCTGTGGCTTAACTTTATAAACACAAAATATAAAAATTCAATGTTAACGCAGAACAGAAGCACCAGAATAAGACAGACTGCACA
The DNA here is from genome assembly GCF_040183065.1 of Periplaneta americana. Classification (NCBI taxonomy): domain Eukaryota; kingdom Metazoa; phylum Arthropoda; class Insecta; order Blattodea; family Blattidae; genus Periplaneta; species Periplaneta americana. The sequence goes on along the minus strand of NC_091118.1, from coordinate 32,869,425 downwards.
GAGACCTCAGAAAAGTTCACAGCGCGTACCCGCATACGCAAGATCAGAGTCTTCTATCAGGGAACATTCCCGAAAACTCGCGAATTTCAACAATGCGACTTTTTCGCAGTTCATTCACCTCAAGAGAAAGTCCAGTCACTGCATACCTTATACTGGCATGTCATATCTGTGACCAGTGGAAATTCCAAAACACATACAGTTCCAATCAGTGCCCTGAGAGGGTGAAGGCTCTGAAGGACGGCCCGCTATTCAAAGAACGACAGAATTCTCTGTTAATCATTTTATCCGAAACAACAAAAAAACTGAAGGAATAAACACCTCAGATTGGGTCGCTTTCTTCAGTGGCGAAGAGTATAAAAATTATAAGATGTATTGAAATTCTAAATATATTGATATAAAACACAGTAAATATAGAGAAATATATATTAATTATGATTTAGGTTCTTTTAGTTCTTAAGCTCCAATTTAGTTTTTTTTTTTTTTTTTTAGGTTCAATAGAATTTACATTTTTGACTCTTATAGTGCATTAATATATTTAGGTGTATTATTCGTGACTGGATAATCAAAAAACTTATTTTTTTATGATTTTAATAAATTTATGGAAACTAGTGTTAATATAGTATTTTAGTTTGTTGGTTTATTTTGTTTTTCTTTTGACTTTGTCTATGTATCTCTGATACCACGACTGTTTTTAGCAATAAATATGATCATGATTCGCATAATTACCTAAGAAGTTATGGGTTTAGAAATAATAAAAATAGGTAAAAACCTATAAATACGGTGCCTGGTGATCATATTTTCAAGTAGCCTGTTTCCGCCGTGATAAAGTACCAAAAACTTAACCCTAATCAAGGGAAAGGAAATTGCTTTTGTAACGTAAATTATAACATAAATATAACAGTTTTAAATATTTTGTAGCTATATTGTATGGGCGGACGAGTAGCTCAGTTGGTATAGCAACTGGCTACGGACTGAAAGGTCCCGTGTTCATTTCCTAGTTGTGGTGGTGTTTTTCTCATTACCAGAACTTCCAGAAAGCTGCAGAGTCCACTCAGCCTTCTTTCAAATTGAGTACCGGATTTTTACCGGAGATAAATTGCGGTCGGAGCGTGGTGTTGGTCACACAATCTTATTCTAACGGGTGTCCGCCTGAAAACAGATTTCGTAACTTTATAAGTGCTGAAACTGCCCATTCTCTCTTCTAACACGCATTTTTCACATCTTTTGAAAAGATTTCTAGACATTCGCTAGTCCACACCTGTGGAGTAACGGTCAGCGCGTCTGGCCGCGAAACCAGGTGGCCCGGGTTCGATTCCCGGTCGGGGCAAGTTACCTGGTTAAGGTTTTTTCCGGGATTTTCCCTCAACCCAACATGAGCAAATGCTGGGTAACTTTCGGTGCTGGACCCCGGACTCATTTCACCGGCATTATCACCTTCATTTCATTCAGACGCTAAATAACCTAGTGTTGATACAGCGTCGTAAAATAACCCCCCCCCCCAAAAAAGACATTCGCTAAATAATAGCTTTGTTCCAGCACGATTTAGAATCGATTCTGAACTGCCTGCTCATGCGCAGTAGCTCAATGTGCGTCCCAACAAGAAGGAACTGGAAATTATGAACTGTTGGCGCATGCGCAGATGGTTTAATCTGAAGTTTAGGTTAAAAAATACTTCGAAACTAGGCAGGTTAAAATAAAAAAACGTCCATCATGACTCATTAGTGATTTGGAAGGTGATAGTGATATTTTTTACGAAGAATTAAGTTCGGAAGATGAATATGAATATGAATATGAAACTCCGAAGGCCGTGAAAGGAGAGTTCAAGAAACGTTCGTAAAATCCCATACTAGTTCTGACACCGTGCACAACTGGCGCATGCGTCTAAAGAAGTTTGGCATTATTTCGGAACGCTTTCTGGAACAAACCTAATGTCTCTGTCGACAGAATTGAATCCTAAACACATGGCCCATTTCATTCAGTATCTGAAGAACTGTTTTCTTATAGAGCTCTAGTTTTAGCAATTTTGTTGCTTTCCAAGCTGTTTTTTTTTCTCTCGCTGTTATTTATACTCGCTTTAACATCTCTGGTCATATCGCGAGTTAATCTTCTGTGTGAAATCCGAAGGCCTGTGTACTATTGTTGAGACTGGTTCTATTGTTGTGAACTAGATGGCGACTGTATATGTATTACTGATTTGTTATGAATATGATTTCGGTAATGAATGAGGCTGGTGATATTCAGGGATGTTGTGGCCCGAATTTCCTGGCATTTGCCTCAACCAGAAAATTCAACCCGACCGGGAATCGAACCCGGGCCCTCTGCGTAACAGACCAGCATGCTGACTCCTACACCATAGAGGTGGTCTCCAAGTTGTCTTGGATACAAATGCCTGTTGACCTAAATTTATTAACGATATCGTGGGATACTGTTCTAGCTTATAACCTACATCATCGAGCTTTTCTTCAGTTGGCGCGAGTTATGCGCTTTTTTTTATTAAAAAATGAGCCAATTTATCTTACTTTTTTCACTAAATTCTGGATTATTGAATCAGATGTTTAATGAACGCCACGATTCTCTGTTCTAATTTGGGCTTGCCACGAACTAAACTGAACTGCACTGAATGGAAATCAGCTGTATACTAAAGCTCTAAACTTGACGTCCCTTCAGTCTGTGTTATCTGTCGTATATACTACGCAACACGAAACCTTCCCAAGCTTGATCCAGGGAAATATACACACTATTTTCTCGGCAGTCGCCGATCTATAAGAGGCCGACGGGATTTACCTTAGCGAGACCTGTTTCCCGGCTAACGCTCTATACTTCGCACAATAAGAAAGTAAAAAACAGGACTCAGGCCTGGCTTAGAGTTGCATCACAGTCTAGTATATACAGTCGCGAAGCTCAATACGTAGTAAATATGCAAACATTAGATAGTTGCTCACCACTAGGATCGCTAATATCGCCTCATTACAGGCAATGCAAAATAGTACCGTCACAGTCTATTGTTTCTAGCACCCTCAAAACTCAAGCTTCGTGACTGTATATAGTAGACTGTGGTTGCATGTTAACCCGAACTTGTGGATGACTTCAAAATGGACAATCGCTTGTTGTGATCAGGAATTGGTCAGGAAAGGAGTGCCTCACCATTTCCGAGGCATTGTGTGGCAGCTGCTCTGCGGGGCGCACGACTCCCCGGTCAAGAAGCAATACGCGGACTACATCAAAGCGACATCGGCATGCGAGAAGGTGATCCGGAGGGACATCGCACGCACGTACCCTGAGCACGACTTCTTCAAGGAGAAGGACGGGCTGGGCCAGGAGAGCCTGTTCAACGTCATGAAGGCGTACTCTCTGCACGACCGCGAGGTGGGCTACTGCCAGGGGTCCGGCTTCATCGTGGGGCTTCTCCTCATGCAGGTTAGTAAAACATGAAGTAATACGTACTAGGGTTGCCAACTTTTGGGGACTAAATGTCGGGGAAACTTTTAGGCATGGCATTTTTGACGACGAAACCTGAAGCACGAATTCTGCAAAATTATGTGGGCAAATGAAAAAACTCCACTGGCTTACGGTAATTTATGCTATTAATGCTTTATTATAAAATTTACCTAACTTACGTTACATTGTACGCAGAGAGATATTAAAAACATATGCGATTTCTGAATGTTTTACGGGGACTCTTAGGAAAACAAATGACAGACAGTACCTATCTGTTTGTCTGTGTATCTACTTACTTGTTTACTTAAATTTATTTATTTATATATCTATCTATCTACTTATTTATTTACTTAAATTTATTTATTTATATATCTATCTACTTATTTATTTACTTAAATTTATTTATTTATATATCTATCTACTTATTTATTTACTTACTTATTTAGTTGCTTATTTCTCTACTTTTTTATTTACTTAAATTTATATATTTATCTATCTACTTGTTTAATTACTTATTTCTCTACTTTTCTATTTACTTATTTACTTAAATTTATTTATTTATTTATTTATTTATCTGCTTATTTGTTCAGTTACTTATTTTTTTACTTTTTTATTTACTTAAATTTATTTATTTATTTATTTATTTATCTATCTATATATCTATCTACTTATTTAGTTACTTATTCCTCTACTTTTTTATTTACTTATGTACTTATTTACTTAAATTTAGGTATTTATTTATTTATCTATCTATATATCTACTTACTTATTTAGTTAATTATTTATTTATTTATTTATTTACTGTACTGATTTATTTACTCAAATTTATTTATTCATTTATCCATCTATCTACTTACTTATTTACTTAAATTTATTTATTTATCTACCTACTTACTTGTTTAGTTACTTATTTCTCTACCTTTTTATTTACTTGTTTACTTAAATTTATTTATTTATTTATCTATATATCTATCTGCTTACTTATTTTTTTACGTATTTATTTACTTACTTAAATTCATTTATTCATTTTCCATCCATCTACTTACTTATTTACTTAAATGTATTTATTTATTTATTTACTTATTTAAATTAAAGAATTAATTAATTTTTTTTAAGAAAGGTTGTTATTTTATTACGGAATTTTTATTTAATGTCCCAAAAGGTTTCGAGATGGATGTGGTCTGAAATGCGCTTATCTAATAAATTCGTTTTATTAGGTAATGGAGTTTCTAAAAAAAAAAAATGTGGTCAAAATGTAATCTGTTTTGCATTGGTATTATGTGTAACATTTTGAATTTAATATTCGAACCCAATTTCAACATAGAATTTTGAATCCAATATTCAAACTGTTTTTCGAGTCACTTTATTTTTAAATATAAAGCAGAAATAGCCTGAATGTTCTGTGGTGCCGACTAGTTTATATTATTCACACAAAGGATGGGAGACTATTACATTAATGTCTGTACACAACAGATAAGTGCCAATAGAAAACTGTAAGTACTGTTAATACGTACGAAGGTCCTTAAGATTCCCTTCATGATAAGACCTGTAATCTTTGTAGGGATATTCAGTATTGTATTCTGCAAAACGAGAGACAAAGGTTTTTTGTACAAAATAACATCGAAATCAACTAAACTTTTATACCGAAATGCAAGATTATTATTCACCATAAAATGGGATCCCTATGAATAGGAAATTTCTCTCTGTTTATTTCTTCACTTCAGAGGGTCCTAAGCTGAGACGTACTTCGTATGTAGTACAGCAAAAAATTCCACAAGGTGAAAACACAATTGTATACTTCCGTGGCCTTCACGCTTTTAAGACCGTGCATGAAGGATGGGTAGTGTAGGCGTTTGTATACAGGTGTAATAATGAGTAGGTTAATGAAGGTGATTGCAAATTATTTTGCCACTTAGTTCTAACAATGCAAAGTTTATGCAGTAAAGCATTAATTTAAGTGTCTGTATTCGATGTACATGTTTTACTTTTGGTCACATGTTCATCTCCACATTTTATTTACCAGTTGACAGAATTTTTATATCTATACATTTTATTTTTTTCTTTTGTTTTCGCATTCGGACGTTGTCGATATTGTTATAATATTATCACAATCTAGTACATACAGTCACGAAGCTCAATACGTAGGGAATGTGCATCCAATGACAGTTGAACTTTAGTTGCTAGTCATTAGGATCGCTACTATCCCAGTTAGGTTATCTTTGTGGTATTTTGCAGCTTTCTGAAGACTACCAGTACAAGTGTTGTGTTGCAGATGCCTGAAGAGGAAGCCTTCGCAGTGCTGGTGAAGCTGATGCAGGAATATAGGATGAGAGACATGTTCAAGCCGACCATGGCCGAACTGGGACTCTGCATGTACCAGTTGGAGAACTTGGTTCAGGTATAACATAATGTTGCGTTAGTTATTCCTGCGAAGAATTTTTTACTTTCAGTGCCTCTTCGCTTAAATAGCCAGACTCTACTTACCTTCTGTTTGCGGACAGTGCTGTTGACACTTTGATTTGCGGAAATAACGCAGTGAGATACTGTTTTGTTTTATAACTATTTTTATAAATAATTCTTAAAGATTTTATGCTTATCATTTTAAAATTCAGTTCTTGCACTCCAAGACAAGTCTGGTTCTTCAGCAGATTTTGAAATATCCAACGTAGTTCTTTCATGTTGATTAACATAATTATGTATTTCCAACTCTTTTGAAGTGTGAAGATTCTTTAAGCAAGCTTTTTTTTTTTAAGTTTTTTTTTTATAGGAAACCCTATTGCCACGAAATTTTGGTCCTGAATTTGCTATGACACTTTTTATTTTTTACATTTTGTTATTATTATTATTGTTATTATTATTATTATTATTATTATTACTCGTCCACATCTGTGGAATAATGGTTAGCGCGTCTGGCTGCGAAACCAGGTGGTCCAGGTTCGATTCCCGGTCGGGGCAAGTTACCTGGTTGAGGTTTTTTCCGGAGTTTTCCCTCAACCCAATATGAGCAAATGCTGGGTAACTTTCGGTGTTGGACCCCGGACTCATTTCACTGGCATTATCACCTTCATCTAATTCAGACGCTAAACAACCTAAGATGTTGAATATAGAAGTGGTGATTTTGCATTATTTTTTTTTGGCTGAACATGCTAGTATTTTGTTTGTCGTAAAATAACCAACTAAAATAAATAAAATAGAATTATTATTATTATTATTATTATTATTATTATTATTATTATTATTATTATTATTATTAAGATATTTTAAATGATCTGAAAGTTAAGCAGTGCTGGATAAAATATAAAAATAACACATCCAATGGATGCCACGAGATCATCTCCGAAGAATAATGAAAAATTACCAACTTTGGGGAAACAAGATGTCAGAGACGACCATTGAAATGACTACTGGACAATTGAGACTGGAACGGATCAACCATTTGGTCCAAATCCATGATTATATTTTAATAAGCTGTTGCAGTGGTCTAGTGGCTAGAGCACTGGACTTATAATCCTGTGGATCCGGGTTTCGGAAATGGAAATATAAAAATTGGAGATTTATCCATTGAAAAGGTAGAAAAGTTGAAATATCTTGGAGCAACAGTAACAAATATAAATGATACTCGGGAGGAAATTAAACACAGAATAAATATGGGAAATGCCTGTTATTATTCGGTTGAGAAGCTTTTATCATCTAGTCTGCTGTCAAAAAATCTGAAAGTTAGAATTTATAAAACAGTTATATTACCGGTTCTTCTGTATGGTTGTGAAACTTGGACTCTCACTCTGAGAGAGGAACATAGGTTAAGGGTGTTTGAGAATAAGGTGCTTAGGAAAATATTTGGGGCTAAGAGGGCTGAAGTTACAGGAGAATGGAGAAAGTTACACAACACAGAACTGCACGCATTGTATACTTCACCTGACATAATTAGGAACATTAAATCCAGACGTTTGAGATGGGCAGGGCATGTAGCACGTATGGGTGAATCCAGAAATGCATATAGAGTGTTAGTTGGGAGACTGGAGGGAAAAAGACCTTTGGGGAGGCCGAGACATAGATGGGAGGATAATATTAAAATGGATTTGAAGGAAGTCAGATATGATGATAGAGACTGGATTAATCTTGCACAGGATAGGGACTGATGGTGGGCTTATGTGAGGGCGGCAATGAACTTCCGGGTTTCTTAAAAGCCATTTGTAAGTAAATATGTAGGATCCGGGTTTCGATGCCTAGTGTACCCCAATTTATAACTTGTGTTGGGCAAGCCCATGGTCCTTAGCAATAATATGTATATTATAAATTTACCCTTTTTAATTAGTTGGTTGCTGGTACTTCTCTGATGACCAATTGGTTTAAGCAATGAGTGTTGCTTGTCATCCAGTAAATAACTGTGAAATTCCATACAAGAGAGATGTCTTTACAAACACAATTCCTGTGATGGACTCCACACAAAGACGGTTTATCTCCTTGGTCCACTGAGAAATGATGAGAGAAAATACCCTCTCCACATGTGCATTGTGGCTTAGCATTGCGAAGTAAAAATGGCAGATCTGAAGAAGTTCGGAGTTTAACTCAGGATTTGAATGCTTCTTCAGGAAATTAACCCATTGTCTGTTTAAGGGATATGTGATATTTGACAGCCGTCCCAACCATGGTTTAATAATCGGCCTCCTAATCAATTTTAAATGAATATTTATATTTAATTTAATTTTTTCTTTAATAGAAACCCTAGTTAGGTAGACTATCATTGAAAAATTTATTGGATATGTAACAAACAATTTAGGCTACAAGACAAATTACATTTTATAAAGAATATAAATGATGATTAATTATGCTAATCGATGACTTCAGTGCAGTGGAGGATATCATGTCCAGGGTGCTGCCAGGAACTTTTAATTTTCGGAAGACTTCTAAGGACTCCCGTGGGATTGTGCCTTTAGCCCCAATCATAATTCCTATAACATCCCATGTCTTGATGTTATATTTGGTCCCCAAATCGCTGCAATATGGCAGATAAATTGCCCGTTTTTCTTTGCAGACTTCTCTAGGTTGTTCCTCGCTGTTCTCAAAATGGACTGTGGGATCGAGAATGAGTCCACAATTTTTTTTCCTGTCTATAATAATGATATCTGCTCTTCGAGTTGAACTGTCAGCAGAAAGGCACTCTTCATCAGTTAGATTAACTGCATATTGATTGAGGGTTGCAGAATTGGTCAAACAGTTTAGAATCTTGACTCGCGAAAATTTGTATTTTTATGTCCAGTAGCATTAAAAAGCAGGACATTGCACGATTTTCTACAATGCCTCGCCAGACGCAGGACACACGCCTAAAAAGCAGGACATGTCCAGCGAAATTCAGACATCTGGTAACCCTATTCAGGTATTGACTGGAATATAGTTCCTGCAGTCCACCACGAAATGATATTAAAGTATTAATGTTGGCGGTATGCTGCTGTGATTGACAGGAATTGATCCCAGACCTACACGTGCACTTCCAGTCCCAGAGCTTTCACACCAGCATGTACGCCTCCAGCTGGTTCCTCACACTCTTCACAACAGCACTGCCCCTGCCCGTTGCCTGCAGGATCATGGACGTGTTCCTCTCAGAGGGAATGGAGGTCATCTTCAAGGTGGCTTTGGCCCTGCTCACACTTGGGAAGGAAGATCTCCTGTGCCTCGACATGGAGGGCATGCTGAAGGTAGGCTGTGCGTGCGTGCGAATTATCCTTAATTCTTTCCTTTATGGTACAGCATCATTGATAATCATCGTCATGCTGTCAATTACAATAATTAGTTGGGTCAATATAGAGCATCCACCAGCCACTGAACGAATATTGCACACTTTTATCACTGTCAATATGGCGCTATAAACCAATTTTCAATACTTTTATCACAACCGCAACACATTTCAATTCTTATTGTACTATGTATTATTATTATTACTACATTAACATATTTAATATAGCACAAGACATAGGCTGAACGAATTAAATGTAATTATTATGAAAATCGCCATATTTTCTTCATGGAATTAAGATCCACTTTCACTAGGTGGCTACCGACACAGCAGCAGGGTCGGCAATACATGCAAACGAAATTATACTAAATATGAGGAATGTTACTACAGGTCTTTAGTATTGTGCGACAGGTTAGGTTAGGTTAGATTAGGTGTGTATATGTGACAGGTTAGGTTAGGTGTGATTAGGTGTGTAGTATTATTACTATGTTGGCGACACTGAAACTTACTGCTACATTAACGAAATATGGCCGTATTCATCATTCACGCACTATGATTTTCGTATATAAGTAAGGTACATATTTATGGTGGGTCAGGTGGGCTTACAGCTCTCCCAATGATCACATCACTTTCTACTAATCAATACTATAAATCCAAATCATGTTAAGGTATTTTATCAAGTTCCTATAGTGGCTGGGACATATGTAATATTCACCAGCAATTTTATTCACATTCTGGAGAATGGGCCATAAGTCAGAATTGGATATGTTAGCCTATATGTTGGTTTATGAAATAATAAAATGCCACGTTATATATTGAACTCGCCTATATTAATGGATGGAAATATGCAAAAAAACTCACATGGGCCTATTGATGTCATTGTCAATGTCTAACATTTCAGTATGCGCACCTTTATTTTTCATGCACAATTGGATGCACCGCCATGTGCATCTGCTCGCATAAATTTACACATGTGTCATGTCACATATCCATATCCCTGTCACTTAATTCATTTATGATGGCGGGCTTATATGCAAGATAACCTGCATTTATCATCCAATGCCGCAATGAGGTTCTTCGGATCTGCATTTCCGCCGATCACTTCCTTGTTGATTTCATCAGTGAACGTTCCAATGATTCATTCAGACGGTCACGGACGTCATCGTTGACATATTTTTTTTAGATTTTCCACTGCATTTTGCATTCAATACAGAGCCTGTTGAGAAAGTCTTCTTTTCCGGAGATTGGCTTCACTTGGAGCTGCTTTATTAAAATGATGAAAGAAGTTTTCTCTGATTTCTTAATAAGTTTCACCAGTTCGTTGTTATTCATGATCCCACACACTAATGATGAGACGTTCCTCAATCGTATATATGCTTATATCCGCCATTGCTTACAACACAAAAACAACACAACGTTTCACACCGACAACAATCAACTAATAAACGCACACTGGAAAAAATCTGGCTTGTAACAAAAACAAAAAAAAATTAATTCACTTTATCAGAAAAGTGACAACCTATTGCCACAAACAGTATATGAAGGAGAAAAATATCCCTCTCAGCCTAGGAATAGTTTTTAATTATCAGTTTTCGCTTTCGACAAATGTTTTATTTCAATATAAACAATATTCGACCGACTTGTGGCCCATTCTGTAGATTCGGTGATCATTGTTATTAATTGCTTCTGAAACAATAATGTCATGATGAGCGCGGTACTTTGACCTTATTTTCTAACAAAAAAGAGAAAGAATGAAGAAAGCCATTTTTACACCATTCCTAAATTAACATTATTGTTTGTGAATTACTATAACCTCAGTTGTACCAGCAAAACAAAAAAAAAAATCTTGCAATTTTTTCGAAGTGAAAGGAAATGCTAATTGAATATGTGTTGGGTTACAAAGCCAGTTATGTTATGACACGAGTTACGATCACTACAAAAACGCTAGAAAAATTTATATAAAAGTAATAACCAGTTTCTACAAAAAGTTAGTAACAATGGTAGTACCGGTAATGTTTCTTATATATATTTTTGCACTATCGATTGATTATTATTAAATATTTCAATGGTTTTCCGGTTTTTGTTATGTATAAATATTGTAGAAATTATATTTCTTCAAATTAGGAAGTTGTTTGACATTTATCAGTAAAAATAATGCTAAAATTCTTTTTCTCTTGCAGTTTATTTTTGCTTAAGCTTATTAATTACCAGTAACGATTTGTTTTAAATTCCACAAAAGAGAAAAAAGAATTTAAGAACTGTCAACAATTAAGTCATTTGTTGGTGTTTCTAAACATGATGCATTCAAATATACAATGTATATTTTTTTTAACACTAACTTCACTGAAAATAATGGGTTCGTAAATTATCGATGCTTTTGTTGTGGACAGTTTACTGTGATCACAACAAACTGTATTATAACCTATTTGTTTAGAAATATGATCTTATCATACCTCAGATTTCCATTACGTAGGCTATATTGTTTACAGTTTGTATAAAAAATGACATACATTTAAATAACTTATCTTTATTTGTAAATTGAACAATTGTAATCCAAGCAACATACAATAAAACAATTTAAAACAAATCGTCTTTAATAACATTTGAATGAATGCGCCAACATAATTTTTTAATAAAAGGACTTCACTTACGTAATTTATGCGTAAGCTAACAAGTTTCTGTTGGCAGTTAAAATATTACTTCTTGGAAATCTCAGTGGAAATAGGAGGGCATATCTTGTTACAGTTTTTTTTTTTTTAAGAAATTTTATTGTAAACGAATGGATGTGTCATGTTCCAATTCTTCTAGAGATCTAGATGCAAATGAATGGATATTTTTTGTTACAGTTCTTCCAAAAAGATCTGCCTCCACGAGCAGAGGCGGATCCTGACGGACTCATGCTGCTGGCATACAACATGAAGTTGAATCCAAAACGCATGAAGAAGCTGGAGAAGGAATATACAGTCATGAAGACTAAAGAGCAGGAAGAAATGGTGGAGCTCAGGGTAAGAATATAATTTTCTGTAAGTCCCTTATGGCCAACCATTCATTGTCTTTAACACTGTGTGCTGTCTCTCATTGCAGGGGTCAGCATCTTGGCATGTATAATAAATAATAACATACCAGTAGTGTATATATTATTTTAATGTACCGAAGTACATATGATATTTTCGTGCAGATATTCTGCGTCATCATACGATGAAAGAGTAATGGAACGGAGAAAAATTCTCTCCGGCGCCGGGATTTGAACCCGGGTTTTCAGCTCTACGTGCTGATGCTTTATCCACTAAGCCACACCGGATTCCCACCCCGGCGCCGGACAGAATCGTCTCAGTTTAAGTTCCAACTCTTGGGTTCCCTCTAGTGGCCACCCTCTGCAGTACGTCATAGATGTCTATGAACGCAGGACCGAAGTCCACACATGTGCTGAGGTGAACTTAAACTGAGACGATTCTGTCCGGCGCCGGGGTGGGAATCCGGTGTGGCTTAGTGGATAAAGCATCAGCACGTAGAGCTGAAAACCCGGGTTCAAATCCCGGCGCCGGAGAGAATTTTTCTCCGTTCCATTACTCTTTCATCGTATGATGACGCAGAATATCTGCATGAAAATATCATATGTACTTCGGTACATTAAAATAATATATATGATATGCGTAAATCACTTCGTGATTTAAGACGGTGCTTATTCCATCGGATCCCGGCCAACTAGTCACTCATATCGAGTGCACCTCAGCACATGTGTGGACTTCGGTCCTGCGTTCATAGACATCTATGACGTACTGCAGAGGGTGGCCACTAGAGGGAACCCAAGAGTTGGAACTTAAACTGAGACGATTCTGTCCGGCGCCGGGGTGGGAATCCAGTGTGGCTTAGTGGATAAAGCATCAGCACGTAGAGCTGAAAACCCGGGTTCAAATCCCGGCGCCGGAGAGAATTTTTCTCCGTTCCATTACTCTTTCATCGTATTCCAGTAGTGTTTAATTATGTTGGTCAAGTTTAGTTCAAACACTAATAACTTACGGAATATGTACTTGTCTTGCTCGTGTTATATTTTACCGTACCTGGTTAACACGAGCAAGACATATACAGTAGAACCTCTATTATCCGTGGTAATGAAGGGGGTGGACTGAACGATTAATCGAAAAAATTGGATAATCTGTACCGTGAAATATTTTCATAAATTTGCTGAATTTGATAAATTCCTCTAAGGCCTTATATTTAACACACTAGGTAGTGGATCACAAGTCCACTAATTCAAGTCTCATTGTCAACGACGTGTTTTGAAGGGCAAGAAAACTCCTTGTATGGCTGCCTGTGAAAAAATATGAATAGTGAAGCTTTCATGTTGTTGATTTACATACTTTGTACGCTCCAGTCTCATATTCTGTTGCGAGATGAACCACAGTTTCTCTTTCCCCAAACCACTCAATTATTTACACTTTTTCCCCCGATACTTAACACAACAAGATTTCTTTTGACACCTGCAGAAGACATTTTATACAGAAGTTATACAGTACCACAATTCGAATAGTCTATATTGTGTAAGGGAGAAGGCTTTTAATAACACTCTCTAGAAAAACTAACGTGCTGATACAATGTACAGTACTTTATATATTTCTGCAGAAAAAAAAATAAAGAGAAAAACGGACAGATAATTCACCAATCGGTTAATAGGGTGACGGATAATCGGGGTTGTACTCAGTGGCGGTGCGTCAATAAGAGCACAAGAGCACGTGAACACCTTGTTTCCATTAATGCACGACTAGTTTTATTATTTAATACTGTATTGGCGTAGTGGGGATGTATAATATCAGGATCGAGTATTTTAAACTTCCCGCATCTTGCATAAACTTCTTATGTAAACTTGGCAACATCCGTTCACGTACAAGCCGTGCTCTTTTCAAGAAGATTACAGAAATTTCACGCATGCGCGGGAGAAAATTGTCTTTCGCTGGCCGCTTATGACTTGTCAAGAGCACAAAGCATAAAGTGAACAGTGAATGTATTCTACAGATGTCAGGTGCTCCAATGCGTATCGTTTACGTGCTATATCTCGAGAAAATTTAATAAGTCTGTATTTTAGCCAGCAGATGTCAGCATCTCACTGTCAGAACGTTTACTTTATGTTTATGTGTGTACAGTGCTGCTACGAGAGTGTAATTTGTGAATTGCTATACTTCAGTGTCGGCTGAATGTGATGGTGATATGAATTTAAATATCTGTATGGTGGTATGTATTATTTCAGAATAATATTTACTGGCATGTATTTATAGTAATCAGTCTATGCGAATGGGATTGCAGTACTGGTATAGGGCATAGTGTATCAGTGTGTTGTGAATCAATGTAGAGTATATTACTGAACACACGCTTTTGTAAATTGTTTTATGTATTAATTTTTAACAGACATAAACAATGAACTCCTTTCAAGTAATTTTGAAGAGTAAAGAACTGGGTAAACTGGCTTTCCAGGAAAAATTGGAAATAAAAAGATTAGGTTTCATTATTATTATTATTATTATTATTATTATTATTATTATTATTATTATTATTATCTGTTGTTTTGAATTTATATACGGTTTTTTCGACAGTGAAACATTGGAATCATGACATTTCATATTAGGCTAAAAACGTACGATTTCAAATTCTCTTCGATTTTGGAAAACAAAATTGTGAACACACATAATATTTTATCACGAGCCGCCACTGGTTGTACTGTAATACATATTCCGAAGTGATGTAGCGTTAAAAGTTGTGTAATTAAGAAAGATGTACTAATAACTTGACCACTATGTTGTATGTTGTCTGAAATGTCATGTTGCCATGTTCAGCGACTTCGAACAGAGAACAGACTGCTTCGTCAGAGGGTGGAACTCCTGGAGGCAGAGTCTAGTGAGCTGGCCGACCGATTGGTTCGAGGACAGGTGTCCCGAGCTGAGGAAGAAGAGACTACCTTCGTAGTGCAGCGCGAATTGGCAGCTTTGCGACACACGCATCTGGAGACGTCACATCAGCTGGAAATAGCCCATGAGGAAATACGGAACCTCTCGCTGCTAATGGAGGAAACGGTGAGCTTTAATGACATCCTACACTAGGCAGAATTAGTAGCAGAGTGACATTATTCGATGCTATTCGATATTCATTTTCATTCATAGTTAAAGCTTCCTTTGCCATTGCTATCCTCCTTTTAACTTTCTGGCAGCCTTCTTGGCTGATGTTATACCACCAGCATTTCATTGTAAGATGTTTAGTTGTTTACCAGGAAACAATTGGCATTCATACAGTCCTCTCTGTAGATTGAAAACTCAAAAAAGTTTCATATCCATTGTTCAAGAATTAAAACAGAAAATCAATATCCCGAATTTAAAATAAAACTTACAAATTAAACCAAACCCTTTAACTCTATTAAACATAGAATATAATCTAAATTTAACAGAAGAAATACTGAAATCAGAAGTAAACACTGAAATACTAAAACAATTGTCTTTAGAGACAATTAATATTAGGTACCCTCCACAAAATTGGCCATTTATACACCGACGGATCCTTGATCTCCAGAGAACAAGGTGCAGGTGCAGGTGTTACGTGCTGTCTCTTCTCACTTTATAGATCTCTTGGGTATGGAACAACAAGTTTTGATGGAGAAATCATTGAAATCAGTGAAAGTCTCAGGAATCTTCTATGCCACATCAATAAATTTAAGAATGCAGTTATATTGTCAGACTCCAAAGCAGCTATTCTAGCAATAGTCTCTAAACACACACCTTCATCTCAAACAGCAGAAATAACTAAAATGCTCTCTCAATTAATATCACTCAATAAAAGAATTGTATTCCAATGGATACCATTCCATTGTGGAATCCTGGGAAACGAGAATGTGGATGCTTTAGCAAAGAAGGGCAGCACTGCTACTTACAGACCTGTTACTAAATCTACGTATTACTCTGTGAAAAGATTTATTAAATCTACATACTTAGACTTCAACAAACAAAATTTGATAACACAATCTCAAGGGAAAATATGGAACTCTCTCCATCAAAATCCACAGTTAATTCCCGATTTACCACGAAAATCGTCTGTAGCTGCATTTAGATTGGCAACAGGCCATGATTGTTTGGCCAAACACCTGCATAGAATTGGAATATATCAGTCCCCTAACTGCCCATTGTGCAACTCAAAACAAGAAATGGATTCGGAACACCTCAGAATCTGTGCTTCAGTGGCTGGCCATGATCATATCTTTGAAAAATATTGGAGTGCAAGAGGTCAAATGACTTTATTGTCAAACGCCTGGCATTAGAAAACAACAACTTCCTGGCAGCAGCTCATGTTACTGCTTATAGTACACCCCAAGTATTTGAAGCTGTCCACTTGCTTTACTGCCTCATTTAGAATTCACACATTTACCTTCTTTATTTTTTCTTCTTATGGCCATGGTCTTCGTCTTGTTTGCATTTAACTTCATTTCATACTACACACAGTGGTCATTTAACTCCAGTAGCATACCCCTTAGTATCGTCTCTTCTTCTGTAACAACGCCATATCATCAGCAAATCTTATGCACTTTATCCTTCTTCCTCCTACTATCACTCTTCCCATGTTCTGAAAACAGTTCTTCATTAAATCCTCCAAGTATATAGATGTTGAACAGGCTAGATAATAAAGGACATCCTGTCGAACTCCTCAACTACATTAGACAGAATTAGTAGTAGAATGACGTTATTCGATGCTATTCAATATTCATTTTCATTCATAGTTAAAGCTTCCTTTGCCATTGCTATCCTCTTTTTGACTTCCTGGCAGCAGCTCATGTTACTGCTTATAGTACATTCCAAGTATTTAAAGCTGTCCACTTCCTTTACTATCTCATTTAGAATTCGCACGTTTACCTTCTTTATTTTTTTATCCCTATGACAATGGTCTTCTTTTATCTTCATCCCATACTGCACACAGTGGTCATTTAACTCCAGTAGTATATCCCTTAGTATCGTCTCTTCTTCTGCTAACAACGTCATATCATCAGCAAATCTTATGAACTTTATCCTTCTTCCTCCTACTATCACTCTTCCCATGTTCTGAAAACAGTTCTTTACTAAATCCTCCAAGTAGATATTGAACAGGGTAGGTAATAAAGGGCATTCTTGTCGAACTCTTCCCCCCTATTTCATTTCCTTATGACGTTTCTCCTCCTATCCTGCTTTTGACTCATTTCATGATCACTGAACAGCCTCCTCCCTTTTCAATCCACAGCAGTTTCCTTCAGGATCGGATTCCAATCTACTCTATCAAATGCCTTTTCTAGGTCAATGAAGAGTTTATGTTGCAAATAATACTATAGACAAATAACGTTTTATCCATTAAAACACACTTCAATTTGTAACATATAAATTATATCCTTGATCCTTTTTGTATTTCTCTATTCTGTAACAAGACAAACTGATATAAGGTGCTATGTGAAAGAACACTTCGCATACTGTGAAAGTCTCAAATCGTAGATATCTGACTGAAATATTTCCAATTGTTAATTGCAGCACACTTCAAGGCAGTCGTCTCTGGAAGAGATAAGCATGAAACAGGAGCTGCTGAGTCAGAAAGAAGAGCTCATTGAGTGCCTGCAAGGGGAGCTGGTCAAAGTTCGTCTGCGGGAAGCCGAGAATGATGCTCTGATACGAGACCTGCGAGCAAGAATACAGGAACTCGAGGAGGTAGTTCTATAATCTTTATTTACTTATAAGCACTTATGTCATCCATAAAACTACTACCCTGTATATTCGAGAATCTACTGCAGATTGCCTAGGCAATTCGATTGCGTCTTACAAGAATTTTCCTTATGATTGCATTACCTTGATCCTGTTCACATGTGTTACGTGCTTCCCCTCATTCAACGCAACAGAACAGCTGCAGTGTCCGCTGTCAGCATATTGTATCTCACAGCCGAAAGAAAAACAAAACACACGAAGTTCTTTTGCAACAGTTAGTGACTGACTTTGGTGACAATGTATTTTTAATATCTTACAGTTATAATCATGGTCTTTTTTTATTTTAATGTCGTATTTTCAGAAATTTAAGGTAATTTTATAGGCCATTTTTATGTGATTTTTAGGTCATCAACTTCCGAGCCCTAATTTTTAGGTAGGCAGCAACAGTGGAAAAATTTGTAATGTTAATTGAACACATTGTGATTTTCACAGAAAAATGTGTTAAAAATATTAATTATTTATTATTAATTTAGTACTAAGTAATAAATAATAATATAATAATTAATAGTAATATACATTACAAGAGCGGTATGTTCACGTTTTCATGTTCGAGGAAAAGATTGAAAAAGCGAAACGTAGTTGAGCTTTTTTAATTTCCGAGAACATGAAAACAAATATACCGCTCGTGTATCGTACATTATGTTGTGCGAAGATCGTTTATTACATACCTGAAAGACGAATTTCTAATTAGTTGCAATGAAATCTCCATGTTGGTTTCTGTTTAATGACGGCAACTTCGGAAAACCAAAATATCTTTCTTCAATATTGTTGCTATAAAATGTTTTCTGTGTTTCCTATACTCCAGCAGGCCGTGATATACGTCTGTCCTTTTTTTTCCCCCAGTCTATAAATGCGAACTTAAAACAAACGGTAAGGTTATGTAATGATTTATTTTTCATTTTAATATTTTAACAATATTATTTATATAACATATTGCAGTAATAACATCCGCATCTGGAATCTTGTTGATTTTTCACGGCTTCCTTAATGTTACTTGTATCAGGAATGCAATAAGTTTCGTGGAGTAGTAGACTTTACTTAATTTTTGCAAATATTTAAAAACAATAATTAACATTGCAATTTAGGTGAAATTGCAGTGGTAAGTTTCCAATTTATAATTATTACTATGTTAAACGTCTCTAAAAATAATATGTTAAAAGCCTAAAGCAGTAAAATGAATGTCGCGCTTAAGCGGTAAGAAGAGAGAAATTGTTACGTGTGTTACTTTGGGAATACTGAATGTGGTATTTCACACTTACCGCGTATTGGTTCTGTGCGGAAAACAAGCAAATATGCATGATCTCGCACAAACATATTTAATATTTGTTAGTACTATTTTTAAGTTTTGATGTACTATTAGGTTGGCAACAATCAGTTGAGCTTCAATGACAAAAATAATAATAATGAATGACAAAGAACATAATTCCGTTTTTCATTAATTCGTCATTTTCGGGAGGTTTCAGAAGTACATATTTTCTCAGCTGTTAATGCATATATCCCTGTTTAACTACATACATATTTTACACATTTTAGTGCATAATTATGGTAACCCTAAAGATGACTTTTAATTAAAATTGAAATCAAAACCACCAACCTTCTTGTTGCTGTGAGCGTAATATTGATATGTTAAGATTTGGGAATTCACTGTTGTAAGCTGTGATATTTTTATGTTTCAGGACAAGAAAACTCTGCGAGAGTCAACGCCAGACAACTCTGTAGCTCACCTCCAGGAAGAGCTGATAGCAGTGAAACTACGCGAGGCTGAAGCAAACCTCTCACTTAAAGACTTGAGACAACGAGTAGGAGAGTTGAGCCAGCAGTGGCAGCGTCATCTGCAGGTAAAGTGCCAGCCTTACACAGTCACCACTTGATCTGTACAAT
The DNA here is from genome assembly GCF_040183065.1 of Periplaneta americana. Classification (NCBI taxonomy): domain Eukaryota; kingdom Metazoa; phylum Arthropoda; class Insecta; order Blattodea; family Blattidae; genus Periplaneta; species Periplaneta americana. The sequence continues at coordinate 32,849,616 of NC_091118.1, read as the reverse complement.
AAAGTTGTTGTCGACGGATGCTTGGCATTTGGCAGTGAAGCCATTAGTAGTATCTTTCTATTATGAATCCAACAGATAGAGCTTTACAGGTTTGGAGATGATCTTCTGTCATTTCTTATTCTTTGTTACGGTAAATTCCTATTTGGAATATGTATATTGGCTAATGAACTAATTTCTTTGTCATGGTGCTCATGCCAAGTTGGTTTTGAGTCTTTCCATTTGATAAAGACAGTGTGTGAATAATACATTTTCATCATAGAAATGGAGATAAATGTATTTTTCAAAATACAGTATACTTAGGGATGTGATTTTATTGTGACTATTACACTTTTACTACGTCACACTACTTTTGACCAATAAAACAGTACGTCTTTCAACCAATCATGACTGCTTATCTCACAATTTTATCGCGTCCCTAGCATTTGTTTAATTTTATCGCGTCCCTAGCATTTGTTTATTTTTATCACTACCCTAGCATTTGTTTCTTTGTTTGCCAACATTTCAAACTGCACTGGTCTGGATGTCAAAAAAAAAACAGAAAATTACAAACCACTCCAGTCGATGCACAGCAATTTCAGATATGACTCGCATTGGCATTCAAGAACAAGAATTAATAAAGATCACTGGTCATAGCTATGCATCTTCCCTGAAACCCTATTTACAAATCAATGAAGAGCACCATTCGGAAATCCTGAATAAGTTGAGGGATACACAATGTACATTCATGAGTTCACTTCTTTTACACACATGTCCAATATAACATCAACTGAACCACCAATCACTAAAACATCCAAATTTCAAAATTGTACTTTCAATAATTGTTTCTTTTAAAATTATTCATGTTTATTTTTTATTTCATCATCGTTAATTAAAACATTTCTTGTTTATTTCATCATCCCTAATTAAAACTTTTCTAACACTCGTTTATATTATTTAGGTTATGTTTGTTATAGCTTCTGCTATAATATGATATTATGGATAGTCATGTATCAGAGATTGTTTAATACTAAGATTTATTGAAAATCATCTGTCAAGTGACGTTGATTACTGGGATCCGGATGATTGAAGTGGAATGCAAATGTTTTAATAAAAATGAAACTGAATCAACAAAGCCTTCTTGATTAGTAACCGTTCACAGAGTTCAATGAAGATTCGATAGTTGGCACAACTGATAACAAGAAAACATCTAATCATAACACACTACTGCCATCTAGTGTAATGTTGAGATGGTACAATAATACATTTGAAGACATTTGTATTTTCGTAAGTCAATTAATATTTTATTGTATTGGAGTACTTTGTTTCTTCTAATCTTTATATACTTTCCTCTAATCGTGTAATAGTCAATTAAATCCCATTCGAGTTTTGATAAATCAAAACCTCTATACTAAAAGCCAGGTTATGAACCGACTAAACCGGAAGCAACGTTCTGTTGCTCACTTTCTGAGCTCTGTTGCCACATAGTGGCGCGAGATTCAAAGCATGTTCAGCGTTTGTCACCGACATGTTTAAAATAACTACTGTCTAAAGTTCTCGATAACACTATCAACAATATTAGTAATTAAAATTACTGTTTTTAAGAAAGCACGAGCTAATGACGCTGGTACGAAATGCGACTCATAATGCACGTGGTACCACAAATGGACTGGGAAGTTTGGCTACACTATCTCCGTGATTCCGTTGCCAGATTTTTGTTAGCAGGCGACATTTTCACGTGAGGTCCAATGAAAAGCTCCGTTCTCCTTCCCCCTCCACGCCGCCATACTCAACGTGTCATCGCTGCACAGGCTACCCCTCTAACCCGCACTTTCCTCTCGCCCTGCCAACTACTTCCTGTTTAGTCGGTTCATAACCTGGCGTTTAGTGTAGTGGGATTACTGTTGATTATTTTACTCTGATTTCGGTGAATATTTCGTATAAAAAAACAAGCAATTTCGCACATATTTCGCACTCAAAAGAAACTTAAAAATAATAAAATAACATTTTTTTTGAATTAAATACTATTATAGTGACTATAATAGTATTTAATTCATTAATATGTCACATCAACAGACGTATATACGTCATCCAAACATCGTAAGATGAAGATAACATTTTTTTATTGTTATTGAAACAATCGCTTTGAAATTAACAGAAAATTGTTTGCATCATTAATTAAATTCATTTATTATTATTATTATTATTATTATTATTATTATTATTATTATTATTATTATTATTATTATTGTTATTATTATTTATATTTGTGTTTTTCAAATATATCATATGTGATGAAGTCTATTACTTGTATATGGTCCAATAAATTGAATTGTGAGATTACATCATATTGCTTACAATACTTTATTACAAGTAACGGTGGAAATTATTGTAGAACAATTGTATGACGTCACATTGTAGGTACCTCATTCATTTTGCATAATGTCTTGGATTTTCTCCTGCTGATGCACAGTAATACTGTTGACATTGTGCTACACTGGGCATGGATGCATGTTTGCAGGAGCATCGTGTGGAGGCCACACCCCCTCCTGACAGCACTCCTAAGAAGTTGCTCTTCTGGGAGAGTCGTGGAAACGAGACTCAGAGGCTGGAAGAAGAGCTGATGACCACGAGAATCAGGGAGATGGAGGTCCTCACGGAGCTGAAGGAATTGCGACTCAAAGTCATGGAGCTCGAGACACAGGTCAGAAGCAAGCTTACAGCTTTGATAAATCTATCTCCTTAATGTATCCAGCTGTTTGCTGACAACATGAAGTCCACTATAGTCCACTGTAGTCTTTTCAGGAACAGCATTCATAAAGATAGACGACAATGTAAGGCAATCTCAATGTGTGCTTGAAACCTCTATATTCGAATTAAAGTGATAAAATGCAATGTGCACTTTCTTTACCAGTGTATTTTATTTGATACAAGGCGCAATCAATATATTTCCGAACTGCACATGTATTTATTGTATCATTAAACATACATGCGCGTGCCACTGAAGATCACTACTTCCATGCCTGTTGAGTCAGTCTATCAAACAGCGTCAGATTTTCTTAAAGAACTGAACTTCTACACGTGATTTTGTGCAAATATGTCAAGAACCTATTGCGATTTTTCCTGAAATCTCTCCATATTACGCCAATATGTAGCTAATCGGCGATGTATGCCTTGGAGGGGGAAAGGAAATGGCCACCCTACCCCATTACCTCCTGGCCTAGTTGCCTCATGAGTGTTACTTATGAATCTACGTGAAGATTAATTTTTGATCCTACAGAATTTATCTGTTATGGTAATAATTATTATTAGAGGAGAAAAATTTGCTCCGGCACTGGTGATCGAACCCGGGTCCTTGGTTCTACATACCAAGTGCTCTAACCACTAAGCTACGACGAAATTCAATCCACAGCACTGGATCGAATCCTCCTTCTTTATAGTGTTTTTCCCTTTGTGGCCTTACTCCATGTTCGACATATATGTTGATACAGTATATTAAGTGAACTGCCATTATACAATTGTTACCATAACAGATCAATTCTATAGGACCAAAAATTAATCTTCACGTAGATTCTTCGCCCAACAGTGCATATACTGTGGAATCCCGGCCACCAAGCCACTCAATTGAGTGTGCTCCTTGTATAATGGCAGTCCAATATGCAAACAATGCTCTTTTATTGCATTAATTTTATAATCTGACAATTTAAATAATTTTAAATATACGTAAACTTGCACAGATAAAGTTATGAATCTTGTGCCTGTGTGCTTGCAGGTACAAGTGAGCACGAACCAACTACGTCGGCAAGACGAGGAGAACAAGAACCTCCGTGAGGAGCTGGAGCAGGCTGCCAACAGAGAGCGAGATCATATCACCAAACTGCGCGAGGAAAGTCACCGGTACACAGATCTCGAGTCCAAGGTAGTGTTTTCTGCTCCTCATTTTGCACATTCAAGTTTCTATGTTTAATATATCATTTGAATTTATTTTCTTATTGATAGACATTGTGTGATATCTGGTAACAGTTGGCAATACTGACAAGTCGGCAAAATTTGCTGTTTAGAAACTGTTCTTACGTGACCCTCACTATACTACTACTACTACTACTATTATTATTATTACTTTATTGTTATTGTTATTACCGTTGTTGTTGTCATTATCATCACTACCACTAAATTGTCATCAGTTGCCACTGCTGGCTCAGAGGGAAAAGAAGAATAGAAATTTCTCTCAAACATTTACATATGAAGTTTTTTTTTTTTTTTTTTTTTTTTTTGCCAAAATAGACTACCGTATCTAATGTTTCTGACATTCTTGAAGGATGATGATGGTGATGAGATGTAAGACTTTCACAGTTTTCATGGTGTGAGGTTTTCGCAGCATCGCATCATCATGATAATTATTTATTTATTTATACAGATGGATCTCTAAATCCTAATAATGGGACATCAGGAGCAGGGTATTATATTCCAAAATATCAAGAAAGTTACTTCATACCATGTTCATCCTCCTCCAGTCTTGACACTGAATTGCTAGCTATTGATGCTGCTCTTCAGTGTGTTACTCAAATTTCTGAAAAATCTATTTGCATACTTACCGACTCCAAGGGGGCTATATTTAATATAATTAAATATGTACCAAACCTATACGCACATAGAATTATTCCAATTCAGAAACAACTAAGTAAACTAAAAGACCTCCAAAAGGAAATAACATTTCAATGGATGCCTAGTCATTGTGGTATACCTGGAAATGAGAAAGTCGATAATATTACAAAACAGGCAACATATTTGCAACCAAGACTCCTTCAAGTGATATCTCTATCCAGTGCTTTTGCTTCAGTAAAGTCTCATTTTACAAACCTATGGATCAACAATTGGTTCTCTTCTGACAAAGTAAAAATTTTACAGTCTATACAAAAGAAACCAAATGACCTGGAAATGTACAAAAACTTGCCCAGACATGTTCAAACATTTTTAACAAGAGTCAGAACAGATCACATTGTCACTCAATTGTACCTACACTGATTTCACATTTCTGATAATCCTACTTGTCTGTGGTGTAATAATCATAATGAAGTTCTGGAACACATTCTTCTTTACTGTCCATCCATAAACTACAAAAGAAGATAATTAAAATCATCAGTACCAGTTGCAATATATATTGACTACATCCCAACTCTGGCTACTAGCAACAGGCATGTATAATGAACACCGATCAAAATACCCCTCATTTCTCGTGAAAAACAACAACTGAACAGACTACAGTGGACTTTATGTTATCAGCAAACAGGTGGATACATTGAGAAGAATGATTGATTATTATTATTATTGTTATTGTTATTACCGTTGTTGTTGTTATCGTCACTACAACTAAATTGAAGGGTACACGGGAAAAACGAACAATGTCACATTTCCATTGAGGTTGATATATTGATCTATTTCGATATATTACTGCTAAATTTATTGGTGTTTCTACTTGAAATGAAGGAAATGATGAATGTATCCGTGGTTTTAATTCTCCTTTACCACTTTTGGTAAAAATAACACTGAAGTTTGTAGTAATACAATGAATTAGATAATGACATCACCCTTAACAGCATTGTGACATTGTTCGTTTTTCCCGTGTAGCCTTCAATTGTCATCGCCTGCCACTGCTGGCTCAGAGGGAAAAGAACAGAAATTTCTCTCAAATGTTTACGTATAAAGTTATTTTTTTTTTTGCCAAAATAGACTACCGTATCTAATGTTTCTGACATTCTTGAAGGATGATGATGGTGATGTGATGTAAGACTTTCACAGTTTCCAACATGGTGTGAGATTTTCGCAGCATCGCATCATCATGATAATTATTTATTTATGTATTTATTCATAGATGAAGGAGAAGCTGATGATGGCCAGGATCAGAGATGCTGAACATTCCCAGTACGTGGCAGAGCTGAAACAGAAGATCTCGTTACTGGAACTGAAGGTAAGGCACGCAGCACAATCCGATGAGACCGCAAATCACTTTAATAAGCTTTGCGTCCTCACCTTGACATTTCTTTTCATAGAACGAGGAAATGGTGACGGAAGGAGAGCTACGAAGCAATCTGGACGACAGCGAGAAGGTGCGGGAGCTGCAGGACAAGGTGGCAGACCTAAAGGCCGAGGTGTGTGGCACTAGTGTAGTCGCTGTGTTCCCCAATCTGGCCCAAATGCTTTATTCTGCTGCGCACTCTCTGCTTGTGACGTAGCACAATTGTATATACCCTGGTGCAGCTCTACTGATGACAGATTTCACTCAGTTTCTGTTCTTGTCTCTCTCACGTGGTCCGCTCTTCAGCCCCCCGTAATAACACATCCTGGGTGGCTGTTGGGCTTGACCATGCCTCATATTGTAAATATCTTCTTCTGTTTCAATCCACAACACATTGTTGGCTGGTCCAGTGGACTGATATTGTGTAAACTGTCTGTGTAGGTAACAGAAAATTTTGGTTTGTATTGTTTTTGGGAAATGAATTGATTTAATTTGTGACTTAATATGTATGAAAAAATTTGCTAATGGAATTAATATGTTTCTTGTGACTACTTTTGAATCAGCCGACATTGCTACATTGGAAAACAAATCTCCTATATGGATAGAATTGTTGAACAAAACAATGAAAGATATTTTACTAGAACTGATATGTGTTTATACTATCGTATATTTCTTGTTAACAGTTTGACAGATGTGAACAATAAATTCAAAATGGCACTTGATCTAAATGAGGGAGAAAGCAATGGCGAATTGTCTAAAACTGGGGAACATTATTTGATTTCCTCTGTTACTGGCATTGAAAAAGGAAATCACAGCATATCCAAAATTGGCTCTATATTCGTCTTCAGGTGATCAAAAAATGAGATGAGAAGGGATTCCTACTCGTTGGAGTCATTACAGTCAGCCAAATCTGTGATACTGGATTTTTTTTGTACTATGTCATAAATGCAGAAACATTCGACATTTTGGAGCTATGTATTGACACCATCATCAGGGAAGCTGAGTGAAGGAGAGCCTGTCTGTTGCATCTAGTCCTGAAGAACAGCACTTGGTAATCGATCCAGTGCACACGGTTGCTTTTTTCCACCTTCTCTGGTGATGTAATTCATATATATATATAGAACTATGTCTATCTCCTCAGTAGGAATGGCAGGTGTGTAACTTGGGAATTGAGTCGCATAAAAATGCAACCCTCCTTTCCTTGTTCTAGTTGTATTCCTCTTGTTCTCCTTGTATTTACACTTTTTTTCCTTGCACTCTTTGTATTCCCGTTGTTGTCCTCATACTTCCTTTGTTATTCATGTATTCTCCTGTGTTCTCGTGGTTTTCCTTTTGTTTTCCCCTTATTCTTCTTATCTTCTCCTTGTTCTCCTTGATCTCCTTGTCTTCTCATCTTCGCCTTATTCCCCTTATTCTTATTGTATTCCCTTTTTTCACCTTGTCTTCCCCTATTCTTCTTATATTCCTCTTCTTTTCAATATATTCTCATTCTTCTCTTTGTCTTGCCTTTGTTCTCCTTGTCTTCCCCTTGTTCTCCTTGTCTTCCCCTTGTTCTCCTTGTCTCCCCCTTGTTCTCTTTGTCTTCCCCTTGTTCTCCTTGTCTTCCCCTTGTTCTCCTTGTCTTCCCCTTGTTCTCCTTGTCTTCCCCTTGTTCTCCTTGTCTTCCCCTTGTTCTCGTTGTCTTTCCCTTGTTCTCCTTGTATTCACCTTGTTCTCGTCTTCCCCCTTTTCTCCTTGTATTCTCCTTGCTCCTGTTGTCTTCACCTTGTTCTCGTTGTCTTCCCCTTGTTTTCGTTGTCTTCCCCTTGTTCTCCTTGTCTTCCCCTTGTTCTCCTTGTCTTCCCCTTGTTCTCCTTGTATTCACCTTTCTCCTGTTGTCTTCACCTTGTTCTCGTCTTCCCCTTGTTCTCCTTGTATTCCCCTTGCTCCTGTTGTCTTCACCTTGTTTCGTTGTCTTCCCCTTGTTTTCGTTATCTTCCCCTTGTTCTCCTTGTATTCACCTTTTTTCGTTGTCTTCCCCTTGTTCTCCTTGTCTTCCCCTTGTTCTCCTTGTATTCCCCTTGCTCCTGTTGTCTTCACCTTGTTTCGTTGTCTTCCCCTTGTTTTCGTTATCTTCCCCTTGTTCTCCTTGTATTCACCTTGTTTTCGTTGTCTTCCCCTTGTTTTCCTTGTCTTCCCTTGTTCTCCATGTATTCCCCTTGCTCCTGTTGTCTTCACCTTGTTTCGTTGTCTTCCCCTTGTTCTCCTTGTCTTCCCCTTGTTCTCCTTGTATTCACCTTGTTCTCGTTGTACTCTTCCTGTTCCCTTTGTATTCCCCTTGTTCCCTTTGTATCCCTCGTTATATTCTCCTTGTTCTCTTAGTATTCCACTTGTATGATCGCACCCCCATGTATTTATCTGTAAAGATATGCAGCATAGTAAAGTTATTAGTGAAACTTTACGTGACACGGTCAAGCACATCTTTCTCCCACATAGAGATTTGCTTTCAAACCTTTTCACATACAGATTTGTTTTTCAAACTTTTTCCACTTCATTTTTTAACATATGTTGAAATATCTGAGAACTACTCTCCTCCCCAATAAAATAATCGCGTCTTAAATCTGTCAACTCTGTTCAAACAAATTGTTCGTAGAGTCCTGTGTTCACACTGTCATTTTGAAGAGTATCTGGTAGTTAAGCACGTGTTGGGTAGGCGTAGCAATGAAGGCTGGTTGTTGTGGGTGGGAGCGAGCACTCTCTTTGTGTGCACCTCTGGACGGGGACTTCCGGCCTGCAGCCAGATGCCCCTGTCCTTCTTCCTGTTTGCTTGGCCGACTAGGCTTCACAGAAGCTTAGTGCTGCCACCGCGTGTACTAACATGGCCCTGTGTTTAGTTCCCCACGCCCACGAGTCCGGACGTTGAGCCGTGGAAGTGGCTGGAGTAAGTGCTGGAACACATGCTTACTTGCTTGTGCACTTGTGACACACTCGACATCACGGGGCACACACCTCTTGCTTGATTGTGGCAACCAGAAGGAAAAGAGAGCACTGGTAGTAAAATTCTGAGAACATCGGTTGATTTTGTTGAATTAGCAGGAGTCAGTTTTCTCATTAAAATAGAAACAGTTTCATCAACAGTGAAATAATTGAAAACAGTCCTGCAGTTCATGCATAGAACACTTAAGAAAACCATGAATATTTCATAGAAGCAAAAGTTATTAATGTTATTATATACCTACTGAAGTGTCCTGATTGGTCAGTTAGTTATATTAATGTTTGTCGACATAAAAACACATTTTTTGAAACTGAGAACACTAATATAAAAATGTATATAAAATGTGTATTTCTATATGTGTTTAAACATGAATTCATGCAAAATAATTATTTCTGGGAAAACTAAGAGCAAAGAAATAAAATGGTAGAAGACATATTATGCTAAGATTTCGTCCCTTAAAAGAACACCTTTCACCTTGTACAAACTGAATATCCATTACCAGAAAGGAATGGTAGATGTTATTTGCTGCATAATGGCAATTGTATTTCAATACTTTAATTGTTAATAAATCACTTTAAAGGGGAAGGTACACCATATTGGCCTGCAAACATTTATTGAAATTCGTTTTTTATAGCTCAGCTACTATGAAAGCTAAATGAACAAAACTTTTTATACTTTAGATACATACATTACACTTTATAAAACACTATTCAATGGCTAATAATTACCTGTAAAAATAATATCAAATTTGCATAATTATTTTTACAACTGTAATGCGTTTACACAATAAAATTTACAATTAATTGAATATCTCCACGATTCTTTTACAGAAATATTCTAAAGACCTACATCAACAACATAGTCTAAGATTTCTTACCTATTCCTTCAGGAAATATTTTTTTCTTAATAAAACATTTTAGAAAATGTATATTGAAGGTAATGATTAAGAAAAAAAAATATATTTCTTGAAGGAATAAGTAAAAGATCCTAGACTATGTTGTTGAGGTAGGTCTTTAAAACATTCCAGTAAAAGAATCATGCAGATATTAAATTAATTGTATATTTTATTATGTAAATGCTCTACAGTTGTACAAAAAATTATGCAAATTTGATGTTATTCTTACAGGTAATTATTAGCTATATTAATATTCTGAATAATGTTTTATAAAGTGTGATGTATTATATTAAGCATGAAAAGGTTTGTTCATTTAGCTTTTATAGTAGCTGAGATATAAGAAAAAATGAATTTCACTAAATGTTTACAGGCTAATGATGCACCTCCACCCAAATTTAAGAGATATTTGGCAATATATATAATAATAAACATTACAATCATTTCCCATTTCTAACCTAATTTTCATTATTAAAACAATTAGTTACATTCTCGAGTCGAATCTATGTAGAGAGCATAGCTTATGTATTTTATTGTTTAAGCCATACACAGAGTGATTCAAGAAAATGTGCCATACTCTAGGATCTGATATTTCACATCATTGTGAAGAATAAAGTTCATATATACATGTGTCCGATTTTGATAGTTTTGGATAAAATCACGGTTCTTTCTTCCGCAACACGCATCTCTTGTGAACTTCTCTCTCTTTTTCTCTGGACGTCTGGACCTGTGTGTGTTACAGTACAGCTGATAACAGCGACACAAAGTCTCGTGACAAGAGGGTCAGGGTTAGAGATATTGCAACACTGGTACAACATATCTATCTAGCATCCGAACAACGTAAGTTTGGGAATACAGTGTGTGCAGTTCACACTCAGGCTATTTCATGTATTTCTGCAGAAGATGGGGTCTTTGAAAACCGGGTTCAATATAGATTTATCAGGTGAGTAATAATGTGAATGTTCTGTTACTGAATTTATAATACACCCAGTACCATTCTCGTGAATAATTTAAATGCTTAAACCTTTATAATTTCCACGTTTATGTTTAACATTCAGGAGGGTGTAATTCATTCAGTTTAAAAAATGAGACATATATTTACATGAACTTCTTTCATCACAATGATGTCAGAAATCAGAATGGCACAATCTTCGTGAATCACCCTGTATATTACTATTACTACAGCTTCATTCTTTGTCGTACACTATACATGAAGCCAGTGTATTGTCTTGGATTAAACATTTGTTTCTCCTGGTAACTGTACAAAATAGCATCCTCAGGTACTAGAACAAATAGATGACAACCTTATCAATTAACAGGAAACAAGAATAAGAACATATGCACATAAAATAAATTTGAGAATTGATTAATTTCAAGGAAAAATTATTCCAAGGCTGGGTATCGATCCTGGGACCCTTCGCTTAGGACACAAATGTTCTCCCAACTGAGCTACTCCAGGAACTATACACGACACTGTCACAATTTTTCCCTTATATCCACACAACACAAATGGGCTGAAAAGACTCCAGAACCCAACTTTGAGTGCACACAAATACTGTGTGACTTATAGTGTGGCTTTCTGTTAACGTACCTCCAGTAACGAATATATTATGCAAATCTGGCTTTCAGGTAGTAGCTCCCTGTAAAGAAGGTTTGAATAATTTGAAGGAAAAATTGTTCTGGGGCCGGGGACCGATACCAGATCCCAGAACAATTTTTCCTTGAAATTATTCAAACCTGCTTTACAGGGAGCTACTACCTGAAAGCCAGATTTGCATTTGAGAATTGATGTTCTCTACTAAAATTCTGTTTCTTCTTCCATACACCCTAGGTGCTAATTTCATGATAAAAATATTTAACCAATTTCTCCTCCAAGTATATGTCAGATTTTCCTGTAGGAGGCTTCACACAACAGTAAAATGTATCGCAAAATGCTCCTGTCGAGTTGTCACAAGTGCTGCATGATCTCTTGAGTGTGGCATGAGTCACCTGGCAGATTTAAGTGATCTAACACGAATGCATGTAGTCTTAATGTGCTTTTAGTTGACGTTTCGAGCAGAGAGGTGTCTTAAGTCTGCCAGATCCCATTAGAAACTGCCTCTCAATAAGTTTAATTTTCTTAAGTTGCAAAACAAAATTGGTATTGTCATCGGTAGGATTTTTCTGTTGAGTGAGACGATGTGATGTCTTTATACTTCAATCGATTGAAATAATTTCCTATACACAGCAAACTCCCGATCATTAAGGTATTTAGAAATCTAAAATAAATGACTAATCGAAAACATATAATTTTATTCAAATATATACTGTAAATTAAAAGACAGAACACACTGCATTATGACATTTCACTTCAGTTTGGCTTTCATGAAATAACCGTCCATTTTTTCTGTTTCAATTTATAATTTATATTCTGCTTGATAACGTTCCTGGCTCTTTGCAGACCTGTTTCATAATCTTTGGATAGTTTTGCTGCTGATTAATGCGTTAATTAATGCATTCCCTGGAATAATAGCTTAATGTACATTACTTCGTTTTTCTGTTTCCTGCATATATTGACTCTCCCTCCTCAAAAAATATTTTCCTCCAATAAACACTGTGCCTTCTAGAAATGTTTGATGCCCTGTATAGTAAATTCAAATTTTGCAGTTAAGTTCTTGTTCCAGAGAACGCCTCAATTTATACATAACTTCTACTTTCTTTTCTATAATAAAATAATTCTTTATATTTTCTGTCATTTCTGTCAACATAAGCACAACAGACAAAATAGCATTTGCAGTTGTGTTCTTAAATGAAAATTGTTGACAGGAATGAATTGTGAAATAACTCAGCTTTTACACTAACGTAACACGCGACTTTTTGTACGAAACTACTTCTTAATGACTGTGCAATTTGATATCATGGAACTGTCTTACAAGAATCATAACAGTTTCCCCACATTTGCACAATGCAAAGTTTTCATGAAATGGTTTCAAGAAAAAGAAACTGTATACAATTCAAGTTGGCAGTCACATGTTCCTCAATCATTCAGTTTGTTTTAGACTGTTTTATTTGTAAATATTAGTTCAAGTTAGCAGGTAATTAACCCTAAATTTAGTTTGGGAGTTAAAAAAATGTATAATGTTGCTTAGTTTTAAATTATCAGAACACAAGCTTTCATTACTTAATCTATACATAGCCTTAAATTTTTAGGTATCATAGAGTTCTTTTGAGGCGTCAGGAAATATCTGTTCAACATTTTTTACAAAATATGTACAGTATGTCTTTCACCCAGTGACAGGTACTCGACTTTGCATCATTCACCTAAGTGTTCACACCTGTGGAGTAACAGTCAGCGCGTCTGGCCGCGAAACCAGGTGGCCCAGGTTCGAATCCCGGTCGGGACAAGTTACCTGGTTGAGGTTTTTTCCGGGGTTTTCCCTCAACCCAATACGAGCAAATGCTGGGTAACTTTCGGTGCTGGACCCCGGACTCATTTTACCGGCATTATCACTTTCATTTCATTCAGACGCTAAATAACTTACATGTTGATGCAGCATCGTAAAATAACCCAATAAAATAAATAAATTCACCCAAGTGCCCTCATTTATGAACAACATGCCGAAGCTGTAGTCCTTTCTGCACCATATGATAAAGATGATTAATGGAGCTATTATGGACTGTCAGTAGGGGAAATGGGAGTAACCTGCGAAAACTTACCACCAAGCACCCTCTTTGTCCACCACAAATTCCACTTCACTCACTGAAAAATCACGCTTGGATTAGCTAGACTTCTATAGCATCGGCTTTCTGTGCTGGTAACCTGGGTTCGAATCCCTGCAGGTTCAAGTAGAATTTATGAAGAAAGATGGTACTTGGTGGCGGGATTTTGTGGGGTATTCCCGTTTCCTCTACCAATATTTCACCATTGCTCCATTAATTATAATTATCTTACAGTGCTACGTAGTCCGTCTTTTATGGTGCATCAAGAGCAAAGCCTAGGACGGCAAAGAGAACTAAAGCTCGTAGATGACTTGGGTAAATGACGCAAAGTCAAATACACTGCTCCACCTATTTAGTAAAATGCGTTTGAGTCTAAAGAAAGCAGCAAAACAGTACAATGTGGTCGGTTGTTGTGACGAGAATCCAAGCTCTCGTATACCAGTAAGGCATCATGTCACAAACACATTCACATCTGAGTATTTCTGACAAAGTAAATATTATTCAATGCCTTGAAAACGGCGCAAATATTAAGCATATTGCTGGAGAGTTTAAGGTAATATTTATTTTATTTATTTATTCACTTACTTACTTAATTACTTATTTATTTATTCATTTATTTATTTACTCATTTATTTATTTACTCATTTATTTGTTTATTTATTTATTTATTTATTTATATATTTATTTATTTATTACTGTATTTTATACGTAGATATATTCGAGGAAATAAAATTAATTTGTATTAATGTATCTGATTCACTTTTTATAATGAATTAACAACTCTTAAATACCCATTTCCGTAAGATCGATTTTTTACTGCCCATAATATTTCTTAACTTTCATGCTCTACTTAAACATGATGCTTGCCAATTGCAGGGGACTTGTTCCACTTGTAATATCTAAGTAGGTTGGCTTTCTCCAACCAAATTTCTTGGCTTAAAAATCGATAATGTGTTAAATTGGAAAAATCATATTCAAGAAATTACCCCCAAACTAAATTCAGCATGTTTTCCTATTAGATCTATGCAAAAGATAGTACATATCAATACCTTAAAAACAATATACTTTGCATACTTTCACTCGGTAATGAGTTTTGGAATAATATTCTGGGGAAATTCCACAGATATTAACAGTATATTCCTATTACAAAAAAGAGTAATTAGAATAATAGTAGGTGCCAAATCTAGGGAGTCTTGTAGGACTATTTTCAAAAAACTACAAATAATGCCCATGGTTTGTCAGTATATCTTTTCATTAATAATCTTCCTCGTATGTAAGTAATCGTGAAAACTTTGTAACTAATTCAACAGTTCATAGCATAAATACACGTCAAAAAAATGACTTTCATACTCCATCGGCAAGTCTATCGTGCTATCAAAAAGGAGTGTGTTATATGGCAGTAAAAATGTTTAATAGCCTCCCTATCGATATAAAAAATGAAACTCAAAACATAAGATTATTTAGGGCCAAATTAAAGAAGTACCGGTACCTAATTTCTCACGCCTTCTATTCTGTAGACATGACATTCAATAACGCTTCATGAAATTGATACTAAAACTTTGTGTTGTACTAGTAGACTATATTGTAAATCTCGTCTGTATATATTTCATCTAGACTGTGACTATAAATTAAGACTTTATAATAGTATTAAGTTTTTTGACTTGTTCCATATTCTAGCTGTAAGCATGTATGAATACCATGGAATGTTAATAAATACGATACAATACAATCGACGGAGCAGTGTAGGCCTATCTAGCATGGGATAAAAACATTCATACTTTGAAAATAAGTTCAATACAAAAAGAAATCTAATTAATCACACTTGGAAATTTCACGAACAATATAATTCAGACACAAATAATCGGGAGTTTGCTGTATCTGAGTACTGAAGGAGAATGTTTAGGGTTGGAATAGTGTCTCCCAAATGCCTGCCAACTCCTCAGGTCAAAGCAAAAGCATGCAGGAAGGCATCACATCCAGTAGTTGCTTGTCTGATGCATGTTTCGAGCACCAGAGCAAGGATATGGCAGTGACAACAATGCGTGGTGTTCCAGATCATGAGGTTAGAGAGTTGGAAGGAGAGGTGGGTGGGTGGCTGCACCACGGCCCGTGTGCCGGCGTCCCGTTCGGCATCGGTCGACACCGAGAGCGAACACGACGAGACCTCCGACCTCCAGCTGCAGCTCAACAGCGACTCTTCGAGTCCGGAGATCAGCCCCACTGCTAGACGCAACGGTGAAACATCCAGCCCCAGCCTGGAAGTCTGATACAAGTTGTCGGGAAGCCCCTTCATTGGTTTGTTTTCCCGCTTTCTGTCCGTTCCTGAAGTCCCACAGTTTATGTGTAGCAGTGTTTATGTAAGAGAGAGTGTGAGAGAGATGGAGCGAGAGTGCTCGTTCCTCCAGCCGTTGCAACGGTGCGAGGTTTATTGACGGACGTCTTAATTTATTCTGGGACTGCCACGTGTGTTCCTGTGTTGTGTATATTTTGTGAGATGTAAATAGTGTATTTTGTGAAATCTGGACACCAATGGAAGAGATTGTATTACATGTTGTATTAATTTATTAATGCAGTTTTAGAAGAGTTTCCAATGACCGGCATAAAAAAGTGGACATCAGTATTATATGATGCAGTATTCAGTTACTATATCAGAATGTAGGCGCACACAGGACTTCAACTGTTCAGCTATGAAACAAATGACGCAAGTCTTGTAGCACACAACTCTACAGTGGGTCATGTGTACAAGCTAATGGTAAGTTTATATTCCTGTGGTGTTAACGTGGAAGAGGAATGACATCCCAGAAATAAGAATAACATTATTGGCAAGAAGTTTGGGTTGGACTTTTTCCATTACTGGAGAATACAATATACAGTAAAATTTCATTATAACGAACGCCAGTATAATGAAATATTCTGTATTACGAAATTATTTTCAGTCCCCTACCTTTTCTTCATATAATTTAATGTTGTTGTTTTCTAATGCCAGGCGTGTGACAACAAAGTCATTTGACCTCTTGCTCTCCAATATTTTTCAAAGATATTATCATGACTAGCCACTGAAGCACAGATATTTTACCATGTTTATTATCAACATTCATTCACACATCTCTACTACACAAGGGCAGAAAAAATAAATTAACGGTTTTGAAAGAAACTTTTACTCAAATATGACAAAATTTTGTGAACCTACGAACAAAATAAAACTGTTTTAACATATGTGTCGTACACTATTTTTAGACAGTCATTCGTCCTTGCTGGTATAGAAACAGTTCTCCCAACTTCTCTACAGCTGTATTTCCCTTATTGTGATAGGAAATTTTTATCACATTAAAAGCAGGCATTGGTATATTTCAGTGATAGAACATTTGACTGCAGATCGAAATTTTTTATAATTACATTTAATTCTTAATTGTTTCTTGTGGCTAATTCAATAAAATGGAGTTGAAGAAATCTATTTAATTTATATACTGGTACGTTTCTTAATGAAAAGAGTCATTTTTTTAAGCAGACCTGGCATTGTTTGAACTGCTTTATTGATCTGTTGTGATTGCTACCATGTCACATCTGGTGGAAATAAATTAACAATCAGTGAAAACAGTTGAAAGTCAGTGTTAAAGATGTTCTTTGCACTCGTGTTAAAAGTACCAGTACTTTTTGTATGCTACCATATAGCCAATAGTAAATATTTAACACACTTGCCTAGCGTTAAAAGGTCTATTTTTAGGAATGGCTGTATAAAAATATTTTTTATGTGGAGGTTAATGAAAGGAATCTTTGCAGAAAATAACAAAACATTGTTTTTTTGCGCCTCCCCCCCTTCCAGCTAAGTTGCAACCAGAAAACCTCTCAGATAATCGAGAATATACATATGTATGTATGTATGCATGCATGCATGTATGTATATCTGTACATTATGATTATTTCTATGTGACCTTTTCCCAGAAGGTTACGCAAGAGTAGTGAAAGGTCACAAAAAAAGAATCATAATGAATGAATGAATCAGCTTGTTGGGGTCAACACAAATGGCGAAATCCACGTGACTGACCCAATTTAGCTATTTGTGATGATCCTAAATAGGATAATTTTAACTTCTCTCACTTTTCACATGGAGACAGTATGTATATTTTTTCACCAGTAATGGAGAAATCCCAATCCAATCTGAATACTCTACCATTGCTCTCTTCCTCATTTAGGAAGATTAGCTGCTGAGGTGAGATTTTCCGGAGTGTGAGGTTTTGAAACTTGATGTACAGACGTAACCAAATTTTTAAAGCAGATTGCGATTTTAGGGTGGTTGGAGATGAAGATTTCTCTTTCATTATAGAAAACTTCTCCCCCTCCCTAAGTGTTCATACATTACTTATTCCATCCTGCACTTAATTTTATTAGAAAATGAATGTGTATAATTTAATACAATTTTATTGTCATTACATTATAATAAACATATTTTTTTTAAGTTAACACTTTTCTGCAATTTAGAGATATGAACATTACCGTTACTTTATGAACTCGCTAAGGTTGAGGATTTAGCATTAATTCATTTCTGTATCTTTTTTGTTTTCCAATATTTAATAATGCTGTGTTTCAAAGTTTTAAAGCAGCTGTTCGAGAGAGAGCCATCTCCCTGGTCTCCTTAAAAGATAATTCGCGCGCTTTATTAGAGTAAAACACACTTTTAACACATTATTGAGTAGATAAGTCTACATATTGCATAACTTGAACTTTTTGATATTGATATATTGTGCATCATCCTTTAGATATAATTATTGGCTTTATTCATTTTATATTAATATTAATGAGATACTTACATTGCGTTAAGATTACACCAGAAATTTTGCTATTGTTTTATTCGGGATAGCGATTGAAAAATGCTCGACAGACAACACATCATGAACAATGATTGGTTGTGAGATGGTTAATTCCGATCCTATGAAATCATGCTTGGTCGGAAGAGAGGCGTTGAGTCATTCATGACGTCACATGAATGAAAATGAATTTATTCGTTTTACAATTTAATATTATCATTATGTTCTCGAAATATTTATAATTTTGTTTTTCGGTATTATTGTTCTATGTTCATTTAGTGAATTTTAATGTTTCAGTTTGAATATTGCTCAGAACTCACTTAAAACAATACCATTTACTTAATTTTTTTGTTTATACAAATAGATTTTACATAGTTGATCTCTTGTCGTCCATAAGATGGTGGCACAGTCCACCCAAAGAAGTTCGAATTAATTTGAGTTATAACCATTAATTAATCAAACTATTACAGCAAAGCTCATTCTCATAATTAATTAAGAAATCCATTGTGGTTATGTCACTTTTTCCGCATAGCCTGAAAACCTGTTTGTCTTAAACGTAATTACTACATAGAACATTATTAATAACAGCAACATTAGGCTATATCTGTATTTATAGATTGCAAGTCGTTGCAAAATATTTATGAAGAATCTTAGCAAACAAATAATAGTGTAATATGTAAAGACCAACTGGTATGACAGTAACTCATTACAATTACTTATGCTTATTTTTATGCATAGTTGCCAACATTATCTTATTTTTTTAGGATCTCCCGTATTTTTCTAGACTTCCGCATTATTTACACCATGCAAAATCATTATTATAAGGTAAGGCTGTTAGTATTTTATATTTTTACATTAAAAAAGTTTAGTATCAAAGTAATTTATAATTAAAACGGGCATGATTTTTCATTTGTTAGCCTGTCAGTGACATGAGGTTTTTTAATGAATTGGTAGACAAGCATGATAATAATTGGTAGATTAGAAAATTGGGTGTTAAATTTTAAATTATATGTAAATGGACATGAATGTTTACTTAATCGCATATATATGTCAGACATTAGAATTTCTATTAATGAAATGCCTTCTTTATATTGTAAACTATCATATTGTGCAGTTATAATAATTATAATGTAAAATTATGCCAATCCGTTGTGTAAAAATATATCAATTGCCTAATTGAAAATTTTAAAGATTTCTTGATCTTCCCTTGCAAAAAAAGATTGGCAACCTTGATACCAGTGTGTTAAAATGAAGTTCACAAGTGGTACCAGTACCAAAACATCTAAAACTTTTTTTTTATTTAGATAATAACTATATAATACTTCCGCTAGTTTAATGCAGTTACAAGTAAAATGTAACTGTTATTTTAATAATTTGGTTATGTCTGTACATGAGCTTCTTGTCTTTATGATTAAATCATCATTGGAAAAGTGATGTTTTGGTAGCTAATGTACTCAACATCTTTGTCTTTTGTATATGTCCGAATATTTGATATTATCCCAGTTCTGTTCCTTGCATAGCATTACCAACTTTTGATTTCTATTTGGAGCTGACATTGCTACTAAACTTGCTTATAGTCTCTGAAACAGCTAAACCAGTAGCAATGTTTTGTCACCTACAGTCTAGACTCTAGTTTCTTTACCAAAAAAACTGGAAACTAGTGTAGTATATTAACAGTTTCTCTTACGTCAGAGCATGGTGAATGTAGTAAGAGAAAGTATAACATTAACATACACTTGAATTTCTTCGGTCAGTAATCAAATCTTGGATGGTGTGTACAAGTTTCAGAACCTTCATTATGATTTTAGTATCATGTACTTTTTTTTAATGAAGTATATTTAAGGGCACTGGGAAGTGTTTTAGGACTAAAAATATATTGAAGAATTTTCATTTTTCCTTTAAAAATATAGAAACATTTGCTTAACATATATATATATATATATATATATATATATATATATATATATATATATATATTGTTTCCCCCCCCCCCTTGATTTTGGATATTTAGAGTTGGAAAATGAGGTTTTAAAAGTGGCACCCTGGCTGCCACACCCATTGCCATGTTTTTGTTTTATGTCTTTTTTTCGTAACTTGTGATTTTCCAACTTCAGAAACTATTTAATAATAGAAGGCTGATTTTTTTTCTTTTGCTAAATTTGATTATTCACTTAAATAAAGAAAATACATCTAAAAAAATCATTTAAATTAGATTACATAAATTTATATATATATATATATATATATATATATATATATATATATATATATATATATATATATATATATATATTAATTATATTATATGAATAACTTGCAAAATCTTTTACCTCCAATGGCAAGGTTTAGAAAAACAGAATAACAAATTTAAACAGGTTATGATTCGAAGTTTTTTTTTAAAAAAAGTTCACCTATGTTAATCGATATGTGTTCTACTGTGATTTTGCATATCATAATTACACTAAATTTTAAACTTTAAACACATTTACTAAGAAAATGCTGATGAATAAGTGGTAACATTTTCATGATCCTTGCTTAACATATTGCAGATATTTAATTTTGAAATTCTTATATCGATCATCTAGTTCAAAAGTGCGACAACTCAAAAAAAAAACAAGTTTTGAGATATCTTCAGTTGAAAGTTTCAAATAAATCACTTAGAAAGGAACAGATTTCTGGTTCATAACCACGACAATTAGAAATGAGTCAGTATTCAGGACGAGTATATCACAATCTTCCAGTTCATTATTAATACATTTCGAAATGTACTAATAGTGAATTAGTAAAGTCCATAGTTATAATTATTTCTAAAGCAGTTTATTTAGTTTTTTTTTTCTTTTTGGTTGTAAATATGGCGTCTCAATATTGAAATAACTAAAAAATGGCAATTTTTGAGTTGTCGCACTTTTGAACTGGATGATCGATATGTTAACGTGAAGAAAGCATGCAGAACATCTCCCATCGCCCTTAAAGAGTTTCCAACTTTTGATCTCGATGACCTGACACTTCTGAAGAATCTTTCTGTAAATTCGGCAAAGTGATTATTATTGCATAAGCCCATCAACAATTAATGTTCCCTGAATTGGTCATGTACGGTTGCTATTTCTGTAGCTCTTTGCATATGGCATCTTTTCAATTGTACAAGAGATTTATAATTAATTGATTAACTAGTGGACTTACTCGTGTTAATATGTAAGACACTTACAAACACAAACACAAAAACACGCAAAACACAACACAAACACAAGAACACAAGAAATACATCACACTAACATATGAAAACAAAAGCACACATAAGATCGCATCTTCATTCAGAAACCGAAATACAACATAACATACAGAACAGAAAACACACTACAAAGACATCTCATCACACAATAAACATAAACAAATAAATACGACCACACAGGTGTATACAAACTCACATGTAATAGTTGTGATAAGTTCTACATAGGACAGACAGGCAGATCATACCAAACACGCTACAAAGAACACATTAAAGCAATAACCAGAGGACACAATACATCTACATATGCTGATCACATAACCAATACTAACCATACATACAGTAACATAAATACGGACATGGAAATCCTACACATTCAACCCAAGAACCAAAAACTCAACACACTAGAACAATACGAAATATACAAACACACTAAAACACACCCCGATCAAATTCTCAACACACAGATCAATTTCAGTACACACACACTATTCGACTCCACTCTTCAACACCTTTCAACAATAAAACACACCCACTTAACAGGCAGAGAAGTTCGAGATGACGCCATGATCTAGTAGGCTCTGAGGATGGTGCGTGAGCACTGAAACAGCTGTAAGCCGGATAAATCTTACATAATTAACACGAGTAAGTCCACTAGTTAATCAATTAATTATATTCAAGTGTTAAAAGTAGTGTACGCAAGATTCAAAATGGATTATCAAGAGATCTATTATGAGTTTGGTTTGTACCTGTGATAAGTAGGTAATTTGCCAGTATTTAATCCCAGAGAATGCCTTCTATTTCTGTGGTGTCCTTCCTTGTCCACAATTGTGCATTGTGGTTCTTTGAAGGTAGGCTACTGCACTATTAAATACCACAGGCTGGTTCTGGACCAATAGACACACTGAGTTTGGTATGATACATTATGATCCATTGCAGAAGTGTGTACTGCAGACTAAGTCTCAATGTTGCAAACACCTTCTGACTGTATTTGTCATCTTACTACTCGTTAACTCATAAAGGAGAGGTTGTCATATCGATGTTTGATGTATTTGGGGAATTTTTTAAAATGAAAATACGTTGAAAATAAGAGGAGACACATGTCCCGATTTCTCTCCCATAGACGCTGGTTCTTCCGAAATATAAAATAAATTTGAGTCAGTTTTTCGAATTTTAAGCATGTACAGTTATTCCAAACCTTGGAACTTTTTTTTTATAATGTATAAAAAAATGAATAAATGTGTACTTCGACATTTCACAAATACAGTAGAAGCCGAATATAGCACAGTACGAAATACTACAGATTCTGTTATAACAGTGAAGAATATGTCCCCCGAGAGAACAGTACCATTATTAATTATTTATTAGCAACATTCTGAGTTGTTAGAGATTCAGTATACTTGAATAATTTCAAGGAAAAATTGTTCCGGAGCCGGGTATCGATCCCCGGACCCTTCGCTTAGCGCGCAAATGCTCTACCGACTGAGCTACCCCAGGAACTATACACGACACCGTCACAATTTTTCCTTTTATATCCACACAACTCAAATGAGCTGACAAGACGCCAGAACTAAACTATGAGTGCACACAATACTGTGTGACTTAATTTGTGGCTTTCTGTTAATGTACCTCCAGTAACGAATGTATTACACAAATCTGGCTTTCAGGTAGTAGCTCCCTGTAAAGCAGGTTTGAATAATTTCAAGGAAAAATTGTTCCGGAGCCGGGTATCGATCCTGGGACCCTTCGCTTAGTGCGCGAACGCTCTACCGACCTGCTTTACAGGGAGCTACTACCTGAAAGCCAGATTTGTATAATTCAGTATACTTATTCATTAGTTTCGATAGAACGATTCTTTATTCTACAATTTATCACTAAATCTATCTCAAGTTGAGAGGGAGTCCCTTGCCATTCATAGCATCCTAATATTGTAATTCCACATTTCTCAGTGTTTTGATTCTGAATAGTTCTGTGAAGTGCATGGAATTCGTAGCAGTTTGAAAGCAGTTAAGTACTAAATAAAGAGTTAACTCTGCAGCAGCCGATTTTGGTAATTCTCTCAGGAGACTTCCTTCACATAGATTTCTTGTTTTTAGGCTCCCGTATCTGGTCACTAGCAGCCTTATAGTCGCGTAATATTGAGTCTTGAGTTCAGTGCACATGTAATGTCCCAGAAAAGAAAGCTTTTTCAGTGAGTCACAAATCCTAAATAATTGATTGTGTGAAGAATGGAGTGTGAAAGGCAAGTTTATTATGTGGAGACTACATCTCAGACGGAACAATTAGAAGATGGACGAAATAAGAACTTAAATTTAGAAGTTTTGTCTCTCTACAGGTCACCCATAGGCGGAGTTATGTCTGAACTCTTTTTTTTTTTCTATTAACGTTAGAAAATATTGAATTCAAAAGATCTTTCTTGGTTTTGTTTATGATTAAGTTTCTGTGCTTAAATTGACGAATTAATGTCTTCAGATCGTGTGTCTGGACTATAATATTTATTTTAAATCTCTGAATTGCTATACCTCATTTGACGAATGGAAGCACTGTAATTTTTCTTTTGTAACAGCCTGTACTCATGTGTTAGAAGTCTGCAGGTGTTCAGACTGCCACTTAGAGATGTATGAATAACATAGTGCACAACAACGCAGAAAAAATAAAAATGATCCCGGTATAATGTGTAAACTTAAAGACGAGATTGAATAAAATACATTTCACATACTATCTTCAGGAAGGAAGCTTCAGTTATAAAAGTTTCTGTTAGCACTGTTACGTAGTTTCATTGATGTATGCATGTGTTTCTGTACGAGAGAGAAAAAGAGGGAGATTGTTTTAAGTTATGCCCTATTATAATTTGTAGTAGACCTACAGTTCAAGCCCTAATCATCGCGGATATGGATGTAACATTGTAAGAAACATGCCCCCCGAAAAAACCTTCATTAAATGATCATATTCCGATATACTGTATCACAGTCAAGCTATAACGGAGGCAGGAGGTAAATGATGTCCCCCATAAACCTGTTCTATAGAATTCTATGGTTTTGCTTCCCCTCCCCCCACCCCAAGGAAACGGTTCTCTCTCCGCCTATGAGGTCACCCTTCGATATACCACAGTGAAGTTAGAGTGTGATTGAAGTATGTCTCCCAAAAGCCGTGTTATATCAGCCTTCTACTATATAACCTAAATGAGGAAAAATGTTTGTTTAAAAATCAAGAATTCACCACTGTTTTTAGTTTCTTGTTGTGCGCAAATCTCCATCTATATCCTCACAGCTAAACTACAGTTTGAGTTGTTGTTTCTTCAATACACGATAATTATTTTCAATCAATTTATAATACACTCAGGGACAAAAAAAACCGGACACTTCTATATTTGCTTGTATTTTGTTGCCAATTATTTCAAAATGAAACAAAACCCATTTAAACAATATAATGTTTCATTTAGCACCTTATACGACAACATTTGAAAAAAAAAAAATCTCTGATGAGAAAATTTACAAAAAATTACAAAGGGCGTATAACTATGGCATCGTTTGTTCTAACTGTCTTTTCATTTTATGGTGCCTTAAACATTAAAAACTCTTTTTAGTAACGGGTATTACCCCCTCTGGCTTGAATAACTGCATTCATACGTCTTGGCATGCTCTCAATTTGGTTAGCAATGTCTTCTTGAGGAATAAGTTCCCATTCTTCGCCAAGTGCTCGCCTCAACTCTTGTAACGATTCTGGTCTCGGTCGTCTATTCTTAACACACCATCCCAGCATGTCCCACACGTGTTCAATTGGGTTCATGTCTGGACTCCTTGCTGGCCATGGAAGAACATGGATTCCCACTTCTTGGAGATAATCTCCGACCGCATGGGCAATATGCGGCTGTGCATTATCATGCATTAAAACAAAATTATCGCCTACAAATTGACCAAATGGCACAACATTATCAGCCAAACATTCATTTATATACCTATCAGCTGTTAGTCTTCCATTTGCAACAAAAACCAACTGTGTACGAGCATCCGTACACACTCCTGCCCAAACCGTCACTCCACCACCTCCATACGGCACATTTTCGGAAATGCAACACTGTGAAAATCGTTCTCCCCTCCTTCCCCAAACTCTTTCACGTCCATCAGGTGAGCACAGATTAAAACGGGACTCATCGGTGAACAGAACACAGCTCCACTGTCCATTTCTCCAATCCCTGTGATCATTTGCAAAACGCAATCGTTCAACTCGATGCATCCTGAGAAGTCTGGGACCAGTTGCAGGTCTACTTGATATCAGTCCACTTGCTTTCAACCTCCTTCTAACTGTTTTGGCCGAAATTGAGCGTCCATGCATGTTAACAAATTGCTGGGCTACACTAGTAGCTGGCAGGTTGCGCTCCCTAAGAACTCTCAACAACATATACCTGTCTTCATTTGGATTTGTAGCTGTTGGACGACCCGAACCTGGTCTTCTGGTATATTCTAGGGTCTCTCTATTCCGTTTTATGGCATCATGGGTTGTGCTTCTAGCCATATTCATAACATTTGCAATGTAACGTACACTGCGTCCATCATCGTAAAGGGCTACAGCTCGAGCCACATCTTCAGGTCGCATCTTGTTTTAAGACAAATGTTACAACCCCACTTAATCTCAGAAAATATAAAAATAAATAAATAACGAATGATAACGATAATGAAGCACAAAATGGTTGAGACAAAATTATTATAGCTGAGACTCCGAAAGCAAAATTGGAATATTTGGTTGTAATGGCTTGTTTACAAAACAAAAAACAATCAACAATGTATACACGTCTCCATAACAACAGATGGCTATCATAATATTATATGAGAAGATAATGTTTTGCAAAATACCAGCAAATATTAAAGTGTCCGGTTTTTTTTGTCCCTGAGTGTATTTTATTTAAATTTAAGTTTATAGTATACTCTTTTAATGTTGAAGCATTTTAAGCTATAATACATTACGACATTTATTTCCATTGACAGTAAAATTGTTTCTGTAATTATGAAACGAAATATCATTTTAATTGTGATTTTGATTTCGTAACATAATAGTAATAACATCTTTTTGCCTTTAAAATACAGCACAGCTTCAATAACATCCACCATATTGACAGATTCCATGCTTGTCAGAATGCTAGCAATAAGCTAGTACCATCCTTGTCACTTGCCAAGCTTTTAACAAGTAAAACTTTTCAAAACGTGAATTTTGAATTATTCGATTGCTTTAACATAAATGTCAGATATGATACATGGTTCATGCAAATAGCTTATAAAGAAAATAGCATAAATTCGATCTAAAAAAAAGTGCGACAATGATTCTAGCTCACTCTGGTGGCATGAAGTGAACACTAACAGCCCGTCCTGATCAGCTGTATAACACAATGTGAAAAAGGTGTTGTTAAAAATAGTATTTTTTACTATAACACATCTTAAGAAAAAAAAGTGAAACTGCAGAAATAACTCACATGTCAGGTCTAAGTAAATGAGGTGCTGTTTGATAATGTCATTCATCATTTAAATCTCACAAAGAAAGTGATTTAAACCCACAGTGTATATTTTATTGATGTCAAAAACACTATTAAATAGTTCATAATCTATGTTAATACAATAACATTCCGTCTAAGACTTTTTTTTTTTCCTGCAAGTTACAATACACATAGGGTTACCATATGTCAGCATTTAAGAGAACAAGTCCGCTTTTTGATAATAAAAACAGCCGTCCTCATACGTTTTTGGAAATTCTCTAATTCGTCCGCATTTTCCCATATTGAAGTCTTATTATTCATTTTTGTTGTTTGGTCTCATGTTGCTGTGAGCTGTGAGAAATGTATTGCAGCGTATATGATTGTTAAACGTGTAAATACTGTTCATCCAGATATATCCTTCGTTTCCTTAACTGTAAATAGCAGTGGACTTATCAAGCAAGTTATTAAATTTCATGGATGCGACTTACCATCGATTCTGTGAAATTTAATATAAAACATTTTACATGCAAATGTATGTTTGACTATTAGTATAGTAAGAAAGAATTGTTAAAGATATACCCATAAAGTGATATAAATGACGAAGTTGGTACAAGGAGTTCGTTGGTGAGAGAAATGTTTCAGCATCTTCACATTTCAGAATATGGTAACCCTAAATAAACATCAGTGTAAACTGCTAGTTGACACTAGAGGCAGGTACTGTCTCACACAAAACATGTATTTTCGCGAGAGATTTCGCTATTATCTTGACTATTACACTTTTACTACGCCATACTACTTTTGACCAATAAAACTGTATGAAAGGTTGTCTTTCAACCAATCATGGCTGCTTATTGCACAATTTTATCGCTTCCCTAGCATTTGATTCTTTGTTTGCCAACATTTCAAACTGCAAATTCTTTACGGTACTATAAAATATGCTTTGTGATCGTAATTTGTTTCCTGCATAGATTAGTTGACTGAAAATGGCGGCTCTGTTCAAACATTTTGGTGATTTATTGTATTAGAGTACTTTATTTCTTCTAATCTTTATATACTTTCTTCTGTTTTTATCACCTCCCTACCATTTGTTTCTTTGTTTGCCAACATTTCAAACTCCAAATTCTTTACGGTACTATCTAGTATAGTATAGTATAGTATAGTATCTGAAAAGGTAAAAAAGAAGGTACTGTAAAACTTGCTTTGAATCGTCATTTGTTTACAGCATAGACAGTCAACTGAAAATGGCGGCTCCTTTCAAACGTTTTTGTGAGGCTAACGTTAATTAAATAGAATTTCAGTAAGTGAATTAGTATTTTATTGTATTAGAGTACTTTATTTCTTCTAATCTTTATATACTTTCTTCTGTTTTTATCACCTCCCTACCATTTGTTTATTTGTTTGCCAACATTTCAAACTCCAAATTCTTTACGGTGCTATCTGAGAAGGTAAAAAAGAAGATACTGTAAAACTTGCTTTGCAATCGTCATTTGTTTACAGCATAGACAGTCAACTGAAAATGGCAGCTCCTTTCAAACGTTTTTGTGAGGCTAACGTTAATTAAATAGGATTTCAGTAAGTGAATTAGTATTTTATTGTATTAGAGTACTTTATTTCTTATAATCTTTATATACTTTCACCTCTGGTGAGATTACTGTTGATAAACTATTTAGTTTATGTACCTCTCACCTAACACTTTCGAAATATTACAAACCTCCTGTAGTGTACCAAAGCCTGAAGCACTACTGCTAGAGACATACAGTACTGCAAAAGTACACGGGAAAAGGTCTAGGGGGACTAGGGCTGGAAGAGAGTGAGGACACGTGTTGTCTTACTTTCTGTGTATTTAAAAAAAAATGTAAACAGGTCTGTGACATCAATGTGACAACTTCTCCTTCTAACACGACAGCGGTCAAATAATTCCGCTGTTGGAATTGTTGTATGTATTTTGTGTGCTCTGTCATTCCGATTCTGCAGATGGTAGCACTGTATTAAGATTATGTTAGTTGAAAGTTGACAGGAAAAGATGAAATACTCACAGTTAGAATAATTTGCTTACAGGTTTCATTTGTAGCCTGCATTTCGTTTTTGTAATGGGAATTAGCGATGTACTTACGTTTTTTAACGATTCTTACATATATGTGGATTCTATCTTTCTACTGTTAACTAGACATTCCATCCACGCGATAGACTCTCGGTAGCTATGTTTGTTTCTGTACCTGTATTTCATTAGTTGGGAAGTTGCCTGCCCTGCATTTAGGTTTCACTGGTGTTCAACTTGTGGGTCCATCTAATATATTGACTTTATTTAGTCTCAATAAATGATTATAACTTTACAAAGGACTTAACACTCATTGATATCCTTACCCATGCTTTTATTTTGGTAACTTCACAGAGAGCTGCTATGATTTCAAAGGGCCAGTGAAATGTTTGTTGTCTGATTGATATAAAATATGCCATTAGATTAAATATATATATATATATATATATATTTGCTCAAAAATATAAATGTAATATTAAAAATAAAATGTTTGAAAATGTAAATAGCTCATTTTTTTTACTTTTTGTCGACCATCGATTTAATCTCTGAAAGTGTAATATTAGTAAATGATTCGTTTATCTTCATCATCATCATCATCATCATCATCATCATCATCACTACCACCACCATCATGCAGTGACATAATAAAAATTGCATATGTATGTTATTTCCTCCTATCTGTATACCAATGTCTATTGCTTTGAGTTATAAAAACTTCTTTTTAATCCTGCTTTTAACATACATGACATTCTCGGTGATGTTTTGGTTGTCAGCTCTCAAAATATTTTTCTGGATTAGCTGTGCCACGTTAGAAATTCTATTCCAGTAACGTAGGTTGACTAGATTTTTTATGGTCCAACAGGGAAATCGGCAATTTCAAGAAAAACCACAAACACTTATCTAGTCACTATCCATTCATTCATTCATTTATTTTATTCCATAGATCTTACATGAGCAATGAAGCTTTAAGATGTGGAACATGTCAACATTTTACAATATTACAATTACAATTTTTACAAATTTTTATAGTTTTACAATTTAGTGATTTTCTACAATTTTTACAATGTTGCAGAAATGACATGTAACAGTAGATACAATTATAGAACTTTGCACACTAAATTTGTAGAATATCTTAACTTTCTGAATGAAATGAATAAACACATAACTTCTATACATAATTATGGCCACTAAGAATTCAATTTCAGTACTGATGCATGTATCGAAGTCTTTCACATGATATTGTACACACTGAATTCTAACACACACATTTTACAAGTACTGGTCTGAAGAATATATCTTTTTAAGGATCTGGTCATTCCCATACAGCTTCACACTAAGTTCTTCACATGAGAAATGAAAGTTTGTTTTCACTTGTAACAAAGCTGTTTCAATTTTCATTCTTGACTTTTCATCAGTCCAGATTGAATTCATTGTAGAGAAAAGTCTTTCAACTGAAGAATTACTGACTGAAAGACACATGATTAATGACACTATTTTAAGAAGATTTTCAAATGAATAGAATTTTTTTTTTAATGTTGAAAAACATCACACCAATTTTCACCTGTTGGTTTGTCACAAAACTTTTCATTTTTTGAACTACTTAAAAATGGACGCTGCTTTTGAGCAACGCAAATGAAGACAAAGATGGTGTATCGTATATTCTTCTCAAAGAGTGCAGAATATCTTATACTGTGCTCGCTGGTTCTGTCTCATACTGAGAACCGTTCAGAAATGTGCGTGAATCACAGCAGTTTCATCACGATACTTAAATATTCATGTGTAAAATGTCATTGAAACAAAATCAAAATTTCTGGGCACAAAATTAATTTCCCGTGACAAAAAGGGGACATTTGCTCCCCGGGGACAGCAACTCGAAACTGGGGTCTGTCCCCGGAAATCGGGGACGTCTGGTCAGCCTACAGTAACTATTTTCTTGTAACCAGTGGTATATACAGGTATCATCATGAGTAGACTGTAAAAGCTTATACACTAAAAATACATTATACTGCAGCAAAATTTACTACTTAGCCAAAGAATTTCATGAGTTGCTGCTTTATTCTGATCAAATATAAAATATTTGTATTAGAAACATGGTAGTATTAAAATAATAGCATTAAGTAATATTAGTTAATGCTTACACGCTAATTTTCACAAGTGTTTATAATGAAGATTATACACGTGTTACATACAACGTTTTATGCTGTACACGTGATTGACTGACTCCGGTTTCACGTGAAAACTGTTTCACAGACTTCTGTGGTGAATGTGTAAATTGTTACTGCTGCGGAGGTAGCTGCAGTTGTTGCTGTTACAGGTCGCCCAGAATGTTTTTATGCACATCATTAGCAGTACCATTGGCTCTGAATTTGTGCCGAATACGTGCAATTGTTAGCGTGTCGACAGCATTGTTTGAAACTCATTCTGCCATTGTCGCCGTACCTCGCTAATGTTTTCAAACTTAAAATTGTTTATTGTTGTTTATTGTTAGTAAAATAACATGTACGAAAATACAGTCTTAATTCTTCCCTGAAGGAGTAAAAACTCAGGGAGTTATATAAACACATACTTAACGCAAACAAAGATAATTATTTGACACAAAATGGGTCAAGAAAAAAAAATTATAGGAAAAAATTAATTTTAAAAATACAATTTCAATTTTAACAATTTAAATAATACAAATACATATACATATTAAATCAATATATTTTCTTTAAAAATTAAATTCCTAACGCAATTTTTTAAATCTCTGATACTAAAATTTTCCAAATTTGGGTATTTTTCAATTATTTTATTATATAACCTTGGACCAAAGTAGGTACATGGCTAAGAGCTGTGCTTGTGAAACACTTTGGTTCCTCTAGTCGTATAAAATCGGATCTTTTAGTTCCATATTTATGATGATACAATTTGAATTTATTACGGTTTTTATGTATGAAGATTAATAAGGCAATATAATAAATCTGTTTAATTTTCAAAACATTAAAATCAGTGAACAAAAGCTCGGATGAGTAATCAAGGCACATTTTAATTATTCTTTTCTCAATGAGTACTGTATTAGTGGAGTGAGATTAGAATTACAAGCATTTCCCCATCCTAAAATTCCATACTGGAGAATGGATTGAAATAAAGCTAAATAAATGAGACGTAAAATATTAACTGGTAAATATGACCGAAGTATAACAAAGATATAAATTGTTTTACGTAATGTATTGCATAAATATGTAATATGTTTATTCCATCGTAAGTGTTGGTCGATTGTAATGCCTAAATACTTAACTTCTGAGGATTCGGTTAATATGGGACATTCACAATTTTGAGAAGAACAATCAGAATGATGAATTTTGAGCCTAAAAGAAGACTGAGAAGATTTAAGACCACTGGACCTTAGTGAAAACGCAACAACATTTGTTTTGGATGTGTTTAAGGAAAGAGCGTTTAAATCAAATCATCTTTCGTTGTTCAAATGACAACCTTGCATCCACCATTTTGTTTTCACACTACACCTGCGCGCTCATCTGGTCACTGCCAACTAACAATATTAAGCTACAATTTCTCCGAAGATGAGAATTTTATCTAAATTTTTCCAAATTTATTGATGAACAAAAAGTGTGTACTCTTTTTTTTAGGCTGCTCTGCATACATAAAAATAGCAATAACTCTTTATAAAAAAACATCTGGGAATATAATACCTGGAGAAAACAAATATTGTTTTTCTAGTTGATTATTTTACCACACTTTATCAATTGCTATGGTTAAAAACCAAAAGTTACCCAGCATTTGCTCTTAATGGGTAGAGGAAAAACCTGGGAAAAACTTCAACCAGGGTAACTTGTCCCAACCAGGATTTAAATGCAGGCCTGCTCATTTCACGGTCAGACGTGCTAACTGTTAATCCATAATGATGGACACAAGACAAACATAATAAATTATGAAACACTTCCTAAAGAAAATTGTAGAACGAAAAATGTTTAATGGAAGTACATGAATGCATTAAAATGATGCATCAAATTATGTACATAATATGTACAAACTCTTCACTTGTTTGCAAGGAACGGAAGCTCTACCTTCCCCATCTAATCTGATCTAAACTAAAAAATCTAATCTATCCTAACCTAATCTAGTTTTAACTTAAATTTAGAGAGGAAGGGAGAGCGATCTTTCTTTGGGTATTGGCAAATTTTCATGAACAGTGCTGGTCCCAGTTCTACAGTATAGATAGGAGATCTCTACCTTTCTATGTAAGGTAAGTGATACAGATGGTCAGGTTAAGTGACAGACTAAAAGACACATTTTTCAACAGACTGCAATATATATAATTTAAATATGCTCCCTCTTGTTCATTCAGGGTGTCTACAGACCTTTAAGAATCTGGATAACCTGGAATAGCTTGAAATTTATATTTGAAACTGGGTAACCTGGAAAATATTTGAATTAAAAACTAATTATTTAAAATTCTTCCATGATTTTTAATTTTCCTTTGGCCAGTGATGAAAAGCTGACCAATTTATAGAACTGCTAAATTTATGGCCATTGCTCCAGATATTGTGTAACATTAATAGCATCAGGTAGCTTTTTCGACTGCTTATTTTACATATTTTATTTTCTTTGTTCCTGAACTGTATGAAAGCTAAGAAAAATTTTATCTTACATAAACTGTGCTGTCATGGTAATTTTTCTGTTGGCCATATGCCCCACCCCTTGAAATAAATTTACTCTCCCCTCTCTGCCTCTCCGACTGTCATTTAATGATTTTTTTAATATTAAAGAAGTAAATAAATTGTTTTGCTTTATATTTTAATTGTAGAACAACTTTGATTTAAAGAATACACAATGTAGCTCCACCGTAGATGCTAGATGCACACTTATCTCAATGAATCTTGGAATGTATATTTGCAGCACTTCTTGTTTTTCAACCATTATTTTATATAATTCTGAATTCCAGTGCTGCAGAGGTGGACAATTTTTGTTTATGAACATCAAACAAAATACATTAGGAACAGCAAGAGATGATCTAAGATCTGTACAGATTTCCGTATACAAAACTTAGGCACCCATATGCCATATGGCTCTGTGCAAACAAAATTTTCTTTTCTCAATACGATTAATTAAAAAAAATTGTAGGTTCCCATATGATGTATGGCCTCCATGAC
The DNA here is from genome assembly GCF_040183065.1 of Periplaneta americana. Taxonomy (NCBI): domain Eukaryota; kingdom Metazoa; phylum Arthropoda; class Insecta; order Blattodea; family Blattidae; genus Periplaneta; species Periplaneta americana. The sequence goes on along the minus strand of NC_091118.1, from coordinate 32,815,373 downwards.
AGCACTGGATATACCAAAAACAAGTCCTTTTCTTTACATTTTATTTCTTGCACAGAATTGTTACGCGAATTAATAAAAATGCTGCCACATATTTTTATGTAAAATGACATGTAGGAAAAAAATATTCTGGAAAACCTGGAAATATAAAATCTAGTACACATCCTGTCATTGTAAGAGAATAGATAAAGAATTTTTTGAGTTGAGAGGCCGTGGTCTACTGTTGATGTTACATCCAGACTTTCCATCTAAAATTACAGTAGACATCTTAAATGATGAGGCGCAAGGACAAAGTGTAACAGGAGCAACTGATACTGTGTCATGTGTTAGAATTTATAGGAACGGGGCATGGTTTACTATCCATGCCTGAGGGTCCAATGTTTTCATTCGGGACAATGGTGTTTGGCTGTGGTGGATGCATAGATTTCATATGTGAACATCTTAGAACTGTTGAAGTGCTGATGGGACATTACATGCTTCTACAACTTTAGGTTATCTGTTTTACCACCACACCACTGATAATGCCTTTTGTTGAGAAATAGCCTCCTCATCACTCTCTCCCTCGCGCTCACTCCAGCTAACACAGATTTTACTCAGTCCAAGCCTTCTGCCCCAAACACACCATCAGTAAATTATTTGTACAGTTACTTCTTATTCGAATACCATTCTGATACAAACACAGTTCTACGTAAAGCATTTCAAAAAATTTGATGTTTTTTTTTTCCTTTTTCTAGAAGTAAATTCCTGGTATATGAAAAATGTTTTAAAAGTATAACTCTCCTAAAAAAGGGTCCATTTTATGAGCATTAAAAACCTATAAAGTAGTCCAATATTGCACTTTAAAATGACATAAACACAGAATGCCTACGATTTATAGAAACTTCAGAATAACGATTTTCATATTATGTTGCACGCAAATTTACGGAAAAAATAATTTATTACTGTATTTAATTTAATATATGGAATGATCAAAAACATTTGGATCAAATACTAGGTTGTCATGTTTTCGCAGGTGTTCGGTTTGACATGAAATGCCTACTGTATAATAGTAAGAAATCTGAAAATATTACTGTTCTCCAACCAGGAGATTAACCGTGAAAGGAATCTGCTTACTATTGCGTCATCTATTGGAGCGAAGTAGATAGATAATATTACCGTTATAACGTCAGTTTAAAAAACATGCGCTATCCTGCATATGTTATTTCCTGTATGGAGGGATTAAAAGACCAGGAGATTAACCGTGATCTAATTTTGTAACTAGGGTAGTATAAGTATGTGTGTATCAGTGTTATCGTTTGTGCTTTGAGAGTTAGCCAATGGAGATGCGTGTACCCACGTGTGTGACCTTATGACATCAACATTCATTCACAGCATTACCCCGCTGCGTCTCATTCCCCTGAGACTTTCTCCTGGTTGGAGTACAGTATAATGCATCATTAAAGCAAGTCCATATTAAACGTATTTAAAAAAAAATTACAGAGAGCTTCACTTCGCCGTAACAAATGCCAAATTGTAAGAAAGTGAGGTAGACACCTGTGGAGTAACGGTTAGCGCGTCTGGACGCGAAACCAGGTGGCCCGGGTTCGATTCCCGGTTGGGGCAAGTTACCTGGTTGAGGTTTTTCCTGGAGTTTTCCCTCAACCCAATATGAACAAATACTGGGTAACTTTTGGTGCGGACCCTGGAATCATTTCACCAGCATTATCACCTTCATCTCATTCAGACACTAAATAACCTAAGATGTTGATAAAGCGTCGTAAAATAACCTACTAAAAAAATTGAGTAGGCCTAGTTACGAGTTAGCCTAGGTGCCGAATGTCTGTACTGCTTGGTCCAAAGGGTGTTGGGTTCGAGTCTCGCCTCAAGCATGGGTATTGGTTTTTGTGTTAGTTTAAGACAAAAGGAAAACAGTGACAGAATGAAACTTAGGGAAAATGACTCTGGCCGCTATTTAAATTTAAAAAAAGTGGTCTTCCAGACGAATTCATAAGTACTGGTACCAGTACCTGGTACTCGAAATGCCGTAATTCTTTGAATCAAAGATAATGAATGAATGGAGTTGGAATAAATTAAGAAATTGGTAAACAAACCGCGTCAGCTTAGAGAACTAATAAAACAAATGACTGCCAAAGATGTTCACATGTCAGTTTTCATATGATTTCTTAAAATGGAGAAAAGTGATACAGGTGCTTGAAGTTGACACGAAAAAAATGTTCGACTACAGAGAATGTTTTGCATGTAAGTACTGATTAAATTCTTAATTTCTCAATTCTTATTATCTGTGTGTGTAATAATGAACAAACTCATCCTTTTTGGTTTATTTCTTATTTTATGTCTTAAATGTTATTTCCTGCTTTCGCTTTTAAATGCAGATATGCGAATACCGTATGTAGAACGCAAAATTGTAGCTTTCCACATCGATGATTTAACTCGTAAATATTTCAGATACAAATTTAGTCTTCCCCAACCTTTTAAAATAGGCCTAGGTACCTAGTACTCGATTCACTATTCGTACTGGTACTTATTTACGTACCGGTATAAAATATGTATAATGAATTAATGTTTATGCAATATCTGACTGTAGAATTTACAAGAGACTGGATGAACTTTAGTCCTTATCTTGCAGATGTAATACAGAGTGTTCCAAAAAATGTTACTGGTAGCACTCATAATGTGGAGAATATAGACTAGGTGTCTACATATTGAAGCACTCTACATAGCCTACTCTAAAATGAAAGAACCTATATCGTCTTATTTAGGATGCAAGAATTTTCAAATAAACTGTGATCCGTGGGTAGTTCTCATAGGCTGTAATGCAGAGAGCACTTCTTTCAATGGAAAAGGGAATTCTGGTTCCCATACCATACAATGTTTCTTCTTGGTTTCTTTGACACAAAATGTATTGCCACTTGTGTAGTAGTAGTAGTAGGTCTTTAATACCGGTACACTGAAAAAGTACGGTATTTCGGTAGAAAACGTTGGTCAATATGGCGAACCTCATCGAATATCAAAAACCTGAACAAACCAAACCTAACCTCTCATTGATTCTCGATGACGTCATTAATATCCGTCATATTGACAAACGTTTTCTACCAAATTACCAAAATGACATACAATACCCGTGCGTGTGATAATGACATCACAAGTTATAAATAGTTTTCGGTAATTTCTCAGAATGTGTATTTACACATAGACCAGTTTTACACTAAACCTAAACTTATTGAATGTAAGGTATACTAAAACCCTAAACTAACCTAACATAGATTCAGGAAAAGTTAGGTTAGGTTAGTTTAGGGTTTTAGTATAAATTTAGTGTAACTATGTGCAGCGACATATTCTGGGAAATTACCTAGTTTTCTTTCTTTGGTTTATTTTCCTTTGGATTTGTTCCTTCATTATAAGTTAACACTGATGTCTCATGGGATAGTAAAATGCAGAAATTTTCATATCATTTTGTTGAATAAAATCTATCACACAATCCAAGTATTCTTTAACCTCACTTAACTTCATTTTTTTTGGAATTGGATATCAGATCCTCAACTATACACTATCAGTCTCCAGCATCGTTTATACTATCTAAACTTCTTCATCATGTGATAGTCTGGATCACCTTCATTATTGTGAAGCCAGTCCATAATTTCTACTACTGTGTTAGATCTCTCATTACCCCTGATCCTTGATTTCAGTTTCTTCGCTCTCGAGTTCAACACTGCTGTCATACAAAATGTTCTTTCTTGAGTTGACTAATGCACAGGTAGGGCCATGAGTCACGTTAACTCCCTAATTTATTTCACAACTAACTAACTAACAACTAATGACTCGTATACATACACATACCTTAGTTTTCAGAAGATCTGTGTGCACCGTCATTACCATGACATAACTGAATACGACACCATGTTCGACGAGAGATTTTGCAAAGAAAATCTTCTGTTATATTCCTGAATGCTTCTGCCACAGCAACAACAGTTGATTAATCGCAAAATATTAAAATATTACAGGAGTAACACGACTTATGGCCCTACCTATAGAAGTCGCTGTGTTGTTCTTAGCCCAAGTATAGTAAATTATTTAAATTCTGCATCAAATTTTATTTCTTCAGAACATCTGTTCAGATTAAATTAGGCCTATATCTGGTTTAATGAGATTCTATTTATTGGAAACTTCTTTCTGTCATTACAATGTTAAGTAGTGTTCTGAATTGGCCTGTTTTCAATCATCATCATCGACGCTACAGCCCAATTTGAGCCTCGGCCTCCCTTAGAACTCTCTTCCATGCATCTCTGTCCCTGGCAACCAACCACCATCCTTTAATTCCCACTTTCTTTAGATCCTCTAACACTCCATCCATCCATCGCAGTCTTGGTCGTCCTACACTCCTTTTTCCTTCAAATTTATTCCCCATAACTTTCTTGGGTGTCTCATGATCTGCCATCCTTTGCACATGTCCTGCCCATCTTAATCTTGATATTTTAATGAATGTAACCACATCAGGGGACTTATATAGTTGGTAAAGTTCAAAGTTGCATCTTATTCGCCATTCTCCATTATCACATATTGGGCCATATATCTTCCTTAGAGTTTTGGTTTCAAAGGATCTCAATCTTGACATATGAGTCTTTGAGAGGGTCCACGTTTCACTGCCATATGTTAATACAGGTTTTACCAAAACATTATAAATACTGCATTTTGTTTCCCTTGTAAGAAGTCTTGACTTAAAGTGCCTCAATAATCCAAAATATGCTTTATTTGCATTTTGAATTCTTCTATCAATTTCTTCACTAATATCATTAGTGTCATTGATTAAGGAGCCCAGATATACAAAACTAGAGACCCTCTGAAATTTATATTGATTAATTCTTAAATGGGTTGTTGTTGTTGTCAAGTCTCTTTTTTGTTTTTTACATCCAACAATCATGTACTTAGTCTTCTGTTCGTTAATTTTCAGCCCCATTTTTTGGGCTGCTGTTTCTAAAGCAGTAAATGTTCTCTTAACATTCTCCTCAGATCGACCAATGATATCTATATCAACAGCATAGGCCAGTATTTGGGGTGATTTGTAGAGTATTGTACTTCTAGTTTGTATATCTGCATCCCTTATCACTTTTTCAAGGGCAATATTAAATAAAAGACACGCTAGTGAGTCGCCCTGTCTTAGACCCTTAGTTGTTTGAAAGGCCTGTTTTCAATATTGATATAAATATTTAGAATTTCTATTAGGCAATATAAAATATGAAGAATTTAGAGGTCCATTCATTCTTAGTTTTCTGCCCAAGGCCAGGTCTTTCATTGCAAACCCAGCATTCTCCAATATTTCCTATTTTCTGCCTTCCACTTAGTCTCCGCATATGATCCATATATCTTGATGTCGTCTATTATCTGATATCTTCTTCTTCCCCGAACTTTTCTCCCATTCACCATTCCTTCCAGTGGATCCTTCAGTAGGCAGTTTCTTCTCAGCCAGTGACCCAGTCAGTTATGTTTTCTCTTCCTGGTCAGTTTCAGCATTTTTTTTTTCACCCATCAGTTTGATTCCAATAGTCACTTTTAAAGCAATATTTTAGTGGTTTTGGAGGCGTTCTGAAGCAAAATCATGACAGTTATATGTGGAGTTATATTTGAAGAATGCATGGATATAGGAAGCTCATTTTCGTTATCAGGTGGACAAGAGATGTTTTGAAAATGAGCTGCTCATATGTGGAAGGATCGGAGTGCAACCAAGTGTTACGATATATCTTTATTACAAACTTATAGGCCTACTGCTGCCGCTGCTGCTGCTATGGTGCTACAGCCCAATTTGAGCCTTGGCCTCGTCAATGCGTCTCTTCCAATATTCTCTATCTCTGGCCTTCGTTTTCCATGCCCTTATCCCTAGAATATTCACGGCGTCCTTTCTGACTTCATCCTCCCATCTTTTCCTGGGCTTTCCAACTATTCTTTTCCCATGCATTTGTTGGGAGAAGGACCTTCTTGCTATCCGCTTCTCATCCATTCTCACTACATGTCCTGCCCACTGTAATCTTCTAAATTTAATAAATCTGGATACTTTCATATCTTTATATAACAGATATAACTCAGAATTATATCTTATTCTCCATCCTTTCTCATCTTGGATTGGGCCAAAAATCTGTCTTAAAAATCCTTCTCTCGAAGCTGTTCAAGCTTTCCTCCGCCTTACTTTGCATGGTCCAAGTCTCACAACCATAGCATAGTATTGGTCTTATTATTGTTTTATACAATCGTATTTTGTTATTTCTATGTATTGTTTGGGATTTCAACAAGTCGATCATCGAAAAATAGGCTTTGTTAGCCCGTAATATTCTTTCTTTTATCTCCACTAATTCATCATTCTCCTTGTTTACTATGGAACCCAAATATTTAAAGTTTTCTACTATTTCAACATCAGTATTATTCAGTTGGATAACTTTATTTTGTACTGATTTTTTAGTTTGAAGAACTGTTTTCGTCTTATTTGTATTAATACATAATCCTATCTCTGCCGCCTTCCCATCTAATTCTGTAAAAACTTCTTCTACCGCCTTTTTTGACCTTCCCAAAATGCCAATATCATCAGTTGTACTGATTTATATACTACCGTTGAGTCTGTTTGTATTTCCATTTGTCTAATTACATACTCCAAGGTTAAATTAAATAAAACTGGGGCCAGCCCATCCCCTTGTTTCAATCCATTCCTTACAGTTAGTTCTTCTGTTAACTCATTCTGAATTTTAACTTTATAGGCCTACTATTACTAGGAATAATAACTCAAATTTTTTGTGTAGGCTAAGCCTCAAAAGACTGTTGAGAGCTTCGCCACTGATGAATACTTGGATGAATGACTTCTTGGGACCACCATGTGCCACTGGCAAAATTTTTGGGTTGCAAAGAGTAGTGAAGTGCATTCCATAACCTCTCCTACTCAAATCCCATCCTCACCTTCCCGTGGTGCAACCTGTTTTTAACAGACGAGGCTCTGGGGACCGAGTCACAGCTGTGTAACTGTTCCATCAAAAATAGAGGAAATGCCATTTCAGCATGCTGACCTGCCATGGCACGCATAAGTGTCTCCTAAGTGGTGAAGAGGGGATATGGTAAGTGGAGTTGTCTGATAATCTTTCCAGCTAGCTCATATAGGCCCACAAACCAACAGCAGGTATGGTTATTCAAACAGTTGACATAACATATAGGTGATATAACAGCCATAACATATTATGTAAATATATGGTCTCTACATTAAAACGGTTATATTTTTTTGCTAAATTCTCCTATATTGGAGAGCAAGAGAGTAATGGTTTTATTGCCTAATACTCGACATTAGTTAATGAAGAAACAATTTATTAAGTTAATACATTTTAGACATATTGCAACATATTTGCAACCAAGACCTCTTCAAGTGATATCTCTATCCAATGCTTTTGCTTCAGTAAAGTCTCATTTTACAAACCTATGGATCAACAATTGGCTCTCTTCTGACAAAGGAAAAATTTTTAGTCTGTACAAAAGAAACCAAATGACCTGGAAATGTACAAAAACTTGCCCAGACATGTTCAAACATTTTTAACAAGAGCCAGAACAGGTCACATTGTCACTCAATTGTCGTTGTTGTTTTCTAATGCGAGGCGTTTGACAATAAAGTCATTTGACCTCTTGCACTCCAATATTTTTCAAAGATATTATCATGGTCGGCCACTGAAGCACAGATTTTGAGGTGTTCCGAATCCATTTCTTGGTTTGAGTTGTACAATGGGCAGTTAGGGGACTGATATATTCCAATTCTATGCAGGTGTTTGGCCAAACAATCATGACCTGTTGCCAATTTAAATGCAGCTACAGACGATTCTCGTGGTAAATCGGGAATTAACTGTGGATTATGATGCAGAGAGTTCCATTTTTACCTTGAGATTGTGTTATCAAATTTTGTTTGTTGAAGTCTAAGTATGTAGATTTAATAAATCTTTTCATAGAGTAATACGTAGATTTAGTAACAGGTCTGTAAATAGCAGTGCTGCCCTTCTTTGCTAAAGCATCCGCATTCTCGTTTCCCAGGATTCCACAATGGGATGGTATCCATTGGAATACAATTCTTTTATTGAGTGATATTAATTGAGAGAGCATTTTAGTTATTTCTGCTGTTTGAGATGAAGGTGTGTGTTTAGAGACTATTGATAGAATAGCTGCTTTGGAGTCTGACAATATAACTGCATTCCTAAATTTATTGATGTGGCATAGAATGTCACTCAATTGTACCTACACCGATTTCACATTTCTGATAATTCTACTTGTCTGTGGTGTAATAATCATGATGAAGATCTGGAACACATTCTTCTATACTGTCCATCCATAACCCACAAAAGAAGTAAATTAAAATCATCAGTACCAGTTGCAGAAGGCACAGCCCTGCAGTATATATTGACTACACCCCACCTCTGGCTACTAGCAACAGGCATCTATAATGAACACCGATCAAAATATCCCTCATTTCTCGTGAAAAGTAGCAACTGAATAGACTACAGTGGATTATAGTGGACTTTATGTTGTCAGTAAACAGGTGGATACATTAAGAAGATTGATTTTAGACATATTTACATCTTGGACTAATGTGAATATGTACTGAGAAAAGTTACGAAAATTATAGTGTCCTCTGTTCTCTTGCTAGTACTTAGGTGATATAAAATTGACTGAACACCTGGAGGTAGGTGATATAAAATTCACCTGGAGGAGGGGTATTTCTCGTTGATATAATAATTTTTTTATATTTTTACTTAGTTATTTACATTTTTTAACATATCCGTTTTAAAGTTTATTATTATAAATTATTATTATTATTATTATTATTATTATTATTATTATTATTATTATTGTGCTTGTTTTTGTTCTTGTTAACGTTCATTTTAATTACTGTGACACCTGACATGATGGACCGTATTCATAGACATTTTTAGCGCGGGCTTCCGGTGATGATCAGTGTTTTTCGTATTCATAAACCAGTGTTAGCGATAGGATATGATTTGAATTCTGTATTAGTAACCAGTGGATAGCCGGGGCTAGCTTAGTATGCTCGTAGCGTGTGCTGCGAAATGTCTATGAATAGCACCCGATGTTTTAAATTTCTGGTACTTAACTCTTTCTATCCTATCCTATCCTATCCTATCCTATCCTATCCTATCCTATCCTATCCTAACCTATCCTATCCTATAATATTTTTCCATTAATAAACTTCTTCGTATGCAATCGTGAAAACTTTGTAACTAATGCAATAGTTCATAGCATAAATTCTCGTCAAAAAATGACTTTTATATTCCATTGGCAAGTTTATCATCCAATCAAAAAGGAGTGTGTTATATGACAATAAACATTTTTAATAGCCTCCCTATGGATATAAAAAATGAAACTCAAAACATAAGATTATTTAGGGCCAAATTAAAGAAGTAATTAATTTCTCACGCCTTCTATTCTGTACCAGTAGGTGAATTTATGACATTCAACAATGCTGCATGAACATTTCTGTCTTGTATTAAGTATCGATACTAACCCCTTGTGTTGTACTAGTATATATTGTAAAACTCTTCTGTATATATTTCAACTAGACTGTGACTATAATTAAGACTTCGTAGTAGTATTAAGATTTTTTTTTTACATGTTCCATATTATTCTAGCTGTGAAGCGATGTGCGAATACCATGGAATGTAAATAAATACAATACAATAGGTACTAGATAATTCACAAATTAATTACAAAATCGTATTACGAAAACAACAATAGTAACAAACGTATAATCAAATACCTTATTATAATAATACCGGTACCGGACAGCTAGCACTTTTGCGTGCGAACGACGCTGGTGCTGCTACCTACACGGCCAGTGTGGAGATACTCGCGAAACAAGCTGTAATCAACTGCAATGTATATTGTTGCTGGGCTAGTTAATAGGTTTATTAATTAGTGCTGTGTTAAAATATCAGGATATATGTGTGCTGTCTATAATTGTGACAATTGCAGCATTACAAATTGCTCCAAATCGTACTTTCGATTTCCGACAGTTCATAAAACCTGAGTCAACAAAATTCGTTATTATAGTCGCGACGCTGTTTTCCCGGCGTGACTCCTCCTCTTTGCTTACGTCTTAGGAAGTGAAGGCTCTATAAAGTCTAGGTAGGTAGTATCGTTCGCCATTTTTGTTCTTTCGTTGCCGAGCTACCATACGAGGAATCTATTTGCCACACGTTAAACATCATGTCGTAGCTCCTATGATAATAAATCAAACGCACTGTAATTTAGCAAATAATTGAGCGGCAAATAACGTCTTCGTGTGCTTTCTGCGAACGCCAACGAAAGAGCGAAAATGGCGGGCGATTATATTAAGTATTTATCGAGCCTTAAGAAATGAATAACGTCTTCATAAGCGAATCACAAGACGCACACGTTTAAATGTAGCCGACCTGCAACGCGATTGGCTGCCGGAAATTAGAGCGACGGCACTTTAGGCCTAATAAATGAATAGAAGTCAAAATATATTTGGAAATTTTAAGGTTTTAGCAATCTTCAACCAATGCAACTCGGAAAGTTCCGCTAGCGCATGCGCCATGCTAGGAAATTACTCTATGACGTACACGCAGTCGCTTCGCGCAACATGTGGAACGAGTGGGAAAGTTACTTTATGGACGCGCCTCGTATTTAGAACACCAATTATTTTTGGAAAAGCGAAAATTAACAGAAAAATTTTGGTTACAGATTTATTATTAGTATAAATTAGAAACAATTGTGTGAAAATATTAAAAATTCCGAGTAAAACAGAAGGAATGTATTGCAAGTATGTCAAATTTCATTTCATCACGACTGAAAGATACTAATGTTAACTTGCAGTAGGTTTTACTTACATACAAAACAGTTCAATGCAATATTATTTTAACATTTCATTACCCATTTATACAAAAAAAAAAAAAAAAAAAAAAAAAAAAAAAAAAATCAATAAATGCTATAGCAAAAATTTTAGTACATAGGCTTTTTTTTTTAAGTAACACATAGTTGCAATTAAAATTGAAGGAGGGGATTTTGGACAAAAGAGTGTACCTCCCCCCTTAGTGGTGCACCATAACATTTTAATTCAGCTCAAAAAAAGATATAACTTCATTTTATGAAAAGATAGTACCGGTATTGTGTTAGATTTAAATGATTTGTCTTTTGGACAAACCAGTGAGGATGAAGAAGGGAAAGGCATTTGAGTCAATCTCAGCTTCTTTTCGGCGGTTTACTCATCTGACTCAAACCTGCTTAGTCACCGTTGCGTCACTTCCTGGAATTCCGCACCTTATCACTTCCACTCAGTTTCTTTACATAGAAATTCTTATCTAACTTAAAGGTTACAATAAATGAATCATAAACTGTTAATCATTTGATAATATCTGAATTAATCACTTATTGTACATTAGTTTCTCATTATTATCATGACGTTAAAATGTGGTCAAGTTATCACGTAACGAGATAATAACTGGTCTTAATTATTTTATAAATCATGATCACATTTATTATTATTATTATTATTATTATTATTATTATTATTATTATTATTATTATTATTATTATTATTGAAGCAAGTAAAGAGATAGGTTTGGAAGTAAATCCCGAAAAGACAAAGTATATGATTATGTCTCGTGACAGGAATATTGTACGAAATGGAAATATACAAATTGGAAGTTTATCCTTTGAAGAGGTGGAAAAATTCAAATACCTGGGAGCAACAGTAACAAATATAAATGATACTCGGGAGGAAATTAAACACAATAAATATGGGAAATGCCTGTTATTATTCGGTTGAGAAGCTTTTATCATCCAGTCTGCTGTCCAAAAATCTGAAAGTTAGAATTTATAAAACAGTTATATTACCGGTTGTTCTTTATGGTTGTGAAACTTGGATTCTCACTTTAACATAAGTTAAGGGTGTTTGAGAATAAGGTGCTTAGGAAAATATTTGGGGCTAAGAGGGATGAAGTTACAGGAGAATGGAGAAAGTTACACAACATAGAACTGCACGCATTGTATTCCTCACCTGACATAATTAGGAACTTTAAATCCAGACGTTTGAGATGGGCAGGGCATGTAGCACGTATGGGCGAATCCAGAAATGCATATAGAGTGTTAGTTGGGAGGCCGGAGGGAAAAAGACCTTTAGGGAGACCGAGACGTAGATAGGAAGATAATATTAAAATGGATTTGAGGGAGGTGGGATATGATGATAGAGACTGGATTGATCTTGCTCAGGAAAGGGACCGATGGCGGGCTTATGTGAGGGCGGCAATGAACCTCCGGGTTCCTTAAAAGCCAGCAAGTAAGTATTATTATTATTATTATTATTATTATTATTATTATTATTATTATTATTATTATTTGTTAGTTCTCTTGTCTTTCCTCAGACTATGACTCCCTGGGTTTCAATTGATCAAGTAGAGTTGAATAATTTCGAGGGAAAAATTGTTCCGGGGCCGGGCATCGAACCAGGGAGCTTTGGTTTAACGTACCAACGCTCTACCAACTGAGCTACCCGGGAACTCTACCCGACACCGATCCAATTTTTCCTCTATATCCACAGACCTCAAAGTGGGCTGACAACCGTCAAGCAACCAACTTCGAGTGCACACTAACTCCGTGTGACCTAAATTGTGGTTTTCCCTCGAAATTATTTAAATCAACTTTACAGGGAAGTTATACCTGAAATCTTGATTTGCATAATACACGTCACTGTTCGTTACAGAAAACCACAATTTAAGTCACACAGAGTTAGTGTGCATTCGAAGTTGGTTGCTTGACGGTTTTCAGCCCACTTTGAGGTCTGTGGATATAGAGGGGAAAAAACTGGATCGGTGTCGGGTAGAGTTCCCGGGTAGCTCAGTTGGTAGAGCGTTGGTACGTTAAACCAAAGGTCCCTGGTTCGATGCCCGGCCTCGGAACAATTTTTCCCTCGAAATTATTCAAACCAACTTTACAGGGAAGTTATACCTGAAATCTTGATTTGCATGATCAACTAGAGTGTTCAGAGATCTATATTATATTGTATCTGTTTGCTGTCTAGGGTCCATTAGTTTTGTTAAAATTCTTTGGATGTTATTTTTTTTTTTAATTATGGTTTATTTAACGACGCTCGCAACTGCCGAGAATCCGCGTCGCCGGTGTGCATTTAATAGTATTCGGACGCGTTATGTTTCCCTACAAGCCGGAATGTCGCGGGTTCGTTTACTGAAGGGATCATGAATTTCCTCCAGTATGGCCCTTGGTTCACTCAGCCTCTAACAAATGAATGCATGGTTAATCCTCAGACTTAACTCTTCAAAATACCATCTCTTTTATCACAAATTTCTTGGACTGGACTGATTACCAGGTTAAATTTTCTTTATCTAGATGCTTTCGCGAACTCTAAAGGGAATGTCTGGCGAATTCCCGGATGTAAGTCGCTAAAATGCCATCTTTTTATCACCAACTTCTTGGACTGAACTGATTACCAGATTAAGTTTTATTTTTTATCGATATTTTCCCCATCTGTAAAGCGAATTTCGTTCCGCACAGTCGCTGCGTATTTGCATCATGTCTTGGAATAGCAGGGGTGTCATTTCAATCTCTGCTTGGGCTGGGGGAGAGAGCAAGATTTTTAGGGAAGACCTTGCATGATATATCGCGTGACGTAGGCCTACTGTACTCCAACCAGGAGAAAGTCTCAGGGGAATGAGACGCAGCGGGGTAATGCTATGAATGAATATTGATGTCATAAGATGTCATAAGGTCACACACGTGGGTACACGCATCTTCATTGGCTAACTCTCAAAGCACAAACGATGACACTGATACACACATACTTATACTACCCTAGCTACAAAATTAGATCACGATTAATCTCCTGGTCTTTTAATCCCTCCATACAGGAAATAACATATGCAGGAGAGCGCATGATTTTTAAACTGACGTTATAACGGTAATATTATCTATCTACTTCGCTCCAATAGATGACGCAATGGTAAGCACATTCCTTTCACGGTTAATCTCCTGGTTGGAGAACAGTACTCTCTCCTTATTTTCTCTGAAATGAACTTTTTTATACCGTAAATTGAAGTAAACTTGAACGCTGGGATAAACTTTACCATAAAAAAAATTAAACCATGATATCAGATGCACTGAACATTTTCAACGTTCATTGTTTTTCTCAGTTTCTTTAGTATTTCGTATTAGTCAAGCCACAAATAGATCTATTATCATGGTTTAAATTTTTTACCTCACTTTATAGCGTAGTGTAATATGTAGCTAGTAGGCGATGTATGCAATGGAGGGGGAAAGGAACTGGTCATCCTACCGCATTATCTCCTGGCCTAGTTGCCTCATAAGTGATGCCTTCTTGGTATCTATCCGTATCTGCCCCACATGAACATAAACATGTTTTGTATGTATATATGCAGCTTATTTCCGAAGACATTCTGAGCAAAAAATGGCATATAAACATTTGTCCTAATCGCAATATTTTCAAAGTTACATTAATTTGAAGTCGTTAGTAAAATACCTTTTGTCTTTAGTTTTACGGGGAAAAAATAGTACAAATAGTGAATGAACTATTCAGAAGTGTCATTTCTTTAATTGACTAGTGTTCTGAAGCAAAAAATGTGTTGTTAATTGCTTTGTATAGATTTTATTTCTCAATTTTTATCTAAAAATTACACCATTCTTACGCACTTATCACAACAATTGTTACAAATCATTCTTTACAGTTTAGTTACGCATCCTAATGTACAGTCTTGAAGAATTTACGAGAGTGGAGTGATTTGTAATAATTGTTATGATAAGTGCGTAAGAAAAATGTAATTTTATAATTAAAAATTACAAAAAAAAAATCTGTACGAAGCAACTATGGAATTCACAACACATTTTTAGCTTCAGAATACTAGCTCTGAATACCGTAGTTCAATCTTTATCTATAATATTATTTTACCATTTAAAACTAAAGAATAATGGTATACTTACATACTATAAACAATTTCTAATTAATGTAGCTCTGAAAATATTGAGATTAGGGTACATGTTTATACGACATCTTTTGCTCAGAAGTCTTCGGAAATAAGCTCCGTAAGTGGCGGTATATCCTCGTGAATCACCCTGTATGTGTGATGCGGAAAGAGAAAACGGACCTTGTCTCCCAAGTAAATTGTACAGGAGAGTTATTTTTCTGTTGATCTCTTTCCATTGTTATATTATGTACCAGTACTCATTAAATGTTCAATGGCAGAAAAATCTTCGAGTTCACAGTCACTGCTTCTAAAAGGAACCTCATGTGGTAACATACATTTTACAATGAAGCAGCAAGACGTCCCATTTTGTAGTTTCTGTGTCATTTTTGTGTTAAAATTTTTATATTTTTATCCTCTATAAGAAAAAGCGATAAAGTCAGTTTTTAGGGCCGTATTCATAGACTTTTTAGCGCGGATTTCCGGTGGATGATCAGCGTTTTTCGTATTCATAAACCAGTGTTAGCGATAGGATATGATTTGAATTCTGTACTAGTAACCAGTGGATAGCCGGGGCTAGCTTAGTACGCTCGTAGCGCGTGCTGCGAAATGTCTATGAATAGCACCCTTAATTTTTTTACGACAAGAGGTTTCATTTCCCTTTCC
Organism: Periplaneta americana; assembly: GCF_040183065.1. Lineage (NCBI taxonomy): Eukaryota > Metazoa > Arthropoda > Insecta > Blattodea > Blattidae > Periplaneta > Periplaneta americana. The sequence goes on along the minus strand of NC_091118.1, from coordinate 32,799,732 downwards.
GCATAACATATATTGTGTAATGGTTAAGACTTATAATAACCCTCTGTAGAAAAAAAAGTAGCAACAATGTATAGGACTTCATATTTTGTTCTGCGAAAAAAAAAAAGAGGGAGAGAAAGGCAGTCGGATAATCCTCCGATCAGTTAATAGGGTCACGGATAATCGGAGTTTTACCACAGTCTAGTATATACAGTCACGAAGCTTGAGTTTATGAGGGTACTAGCAACAATAGACTGTGCAGGTACTATTTCGTATTGTCTGTAATGAGGCGATAGTAGCGATCCTAGTGGTTAGCAACTACCTATGGATGCATATTTACTACATATTGAGCTTCGTGACTGTACAAGCATCTTGCTTTTTCGGGTGTGACCCAGTTACATTGTATTTATACAATAATTTATAATATGAATGCTATTTGACTATGAGACTGGTAATCAATTTCGAATTTTGAAGAATATTCATATACGAGTATTACAATAGTATTGTAAAATCTTTGTTATTGTATGTAATTTTTGCTTGCAATAAAATCTTTGTAATTGTAAACGCAATAACTGTGATGTGAGTGGTTGTGTCAACGACAGAATACAGGCTGGAAATCGAGCTTATTACGCTAATCTTCCCCTGTTTAAAAATCAGTTGTTATCGAGGATGACAAAGATTAAAGTTTATAAAACATTAGTTCGTCCTGTAGTTACCTTTGGTTCAGAGACATGGACATTTACAAAGAAAGACGAGAACTCCTTAAGAAGTTTTGAACGGAAGATTCTGCGTAGAATCTTTGGCCCAGTCAATGATCATCAAGGATGGAGGATACGCTCCAACAATGAACTTCTTAACCTGATATGAGGTCAAGATGATGTAAAATTTATGAAAGCTCAAACACTGAGATGGCTAGGACATGTAAACAGGATGCCTGAAACACGCACTCCTATTAAAATGTTAAAGGGTACCGGTAGACTATATAACAGGAGGAGAAAAGGTAGATCGAAGTTAAGGTGGATGGACGGAGTATCCAAAGATCTTGAAATTGTGGGAGTGAGAGGATGGACTAACATGGTAAAGGACAGAGTAAGATGGAAGGCTGTTAAGGAGGCCAAAACCCACCCCGGGTTGTAGCGCTAACTGATGATGATGATGATGATGATGATGATGATGAATTGTAAACGTACTATACTATATACTAGACTGTGGTTCTACTGTATATCTTTTTCTTTTCTTTTTTTCACCAACATTGCACTCCCTTGATCACAGATGAATTTATTGTCATAGCCTTATCTGAACAACTGTGACACTTTAAAATTATTTTTTAGAATGTTAAAACCAGGAAAATATTTGCGGCTAAGAGGGATGAAGTTGCAGGAGAATGGATGAAAGTTACACAATGCAGAGCTGCACGCATTGCATCCTTCACCTGACATAATTAGGAACATTAAATCCAGACGTTTGAGATGGGCAGGGCATGTAGCACGTATGGGCGAATCCAGAAATGCATATAGAGTGTTAGTTGGGAGGCCAGAGGGGAAAATACCTTTGGGGAGGCCGAGACGTAGATGGGAGGATAATATTAAAATGGATTTGAGGGAGGTGGGATATGATGGTAGAGACTGGATTAATCTTGCTCAGGATAGGGACCAATGGCGGGCTTATGTGAGGGCGCCAATGAACCTCCGGGTTCCTTAAAAGCCAGTAAGTAAGTAAAACCACTCACTGACTGTCGGCATTTGATCAAAGTATACATTCATCATAGAGGATGGAGGAAGTAGAAATTATGAAATGGATTGCTTGACATTCAAAGCATGTAGTAATGCCGGAATATTTTTCAGCCGCAGTGTCTTTTCCTTGTGACAACCAGTGTCTGAGAATTATGTATTAAATGATGACAGGTCTTTGCACTTAAACACGTGCTTGCATCTCACGGAACGGTGACTAACAGTATCACATGTCGAACATGACGTTATTCTTGAGTAAAATTGCCATTAAAATAACAACTTTACAATGTTACAGTGACATACTGTTGTCAGATTAGCTACTTGTGCACCGTGCGTCAACTTTCTATACAGGGTGGTTCAAAATATGGTGCTCAAGCTGAACGAGCTTGCACAAGGGTTGGAATATAACAATTTTATAGTAGGAACTAATTCTGAGTTGGTATGAACCTGTGAATGTAGCTACTACATGATTGGCAACTCACCAATGAATTAATGGTAATTTGTACAAAGAAATTAAGTGGACAAAGATTACACGAACTTTACAATTAATTTTGTATTGCACCGAAACTTGTTAGAATAGGCGACCACCACATTCAGCGAAGACTTTGCATTCTCCTGTGTACCCCAGGCATCTTCTGAACCATATCAGATGCTGCAAGTATCTTGACGAAAAGTGTTTCTGGTTTTTCCGCTGGTATCTCGCAAACGAGGCTTTTGATCAGTGTTGTATTCTAAACATGGGCTATCAATGACAAGAAAAGCCAGATAGGCCTAATAACTAACACGCAAATATATAATTATTAAAAATTTGATTAAGCAAGTCGTTAATGAAAGAACCAATACATTATTTAACTAATTATACATTGCCTCACGTCGCAATGCCTCAGCAGAGGTGAACGATCATGCAACCAATTAAAATATCTAATTTGTGTAATATTTGTACGTATGTAGCATTTAATTTAATCATATGAGATTTAATATACTATTTCCATGTCCACATCTGTGGAGTAACGGCTAGCGCGTCTGGCCGCGAAACCAAGTGACCCGGGTTCGATTCCCGGTCCGGGCAAGTTACCTGGTTGAGGTTTTTTCCGGGGTTTTCTCTCAACCCAATATGAGAAAATGCTGGGTAACTTTCGGTGCTGAACCCCGGACTCATTTCACCGTCATTATCACCTTCATCTCATTTAAACGCTAAATAACCTGAGATAAAGCGTCGTAAAATAACCTACTAACATAAAAATATAGTCTACTAATTCCACAAAGTGTAGCTGTAAATTATGATTTCCAAATAGCTCTCTTAAGATAATTGTTTGAGTTAGCTGTAACAACTCGATGGTCAGCAAAAGATGAGCTATCTTATGTGGAATTTCTACTTACAGTATATTGAAACTTGCATGGTGGTGACCTTGTTCCTAGAGCTGTTCATATAAATTATGAAGAGAAGTGAGGAGAGTTCATATCCCTTGTCTAACTCTTTTATTTATGCAAATCCATGGATATACATAACATTTCACCCTAACGACAATTAGATTATAACGATATAAATTATAAATAACTGTCAAAATTTGAGCTGGTAATCAGTTTTCAGTATCTCCATAGGCTTAGTGTGTTTCTAGTCACGGAATCGAAACTTTTACAATGTCAAATTACAGAGCGTTCAGCTCTGCTCCCAACCGGGAACACGCGTATCAGACATGCTTTCAAAGCCGTCGTAGACTTCGTCGTTATCGATCGGTAACCTCTGCAATTTGATTGATACAGTTTAAATTTAAGAATAGCATGCACAAAATTATAGTTCAATTTCATAGTAAGAACTAATCTGTGTTACACGAGTTGCTCAAAATGGCGTCCGGTCGCATTCACACATTCCCGACATACATTTTCGAGAAATAATTATTCACATGCAAAAGTCCTACGTATTCTACAATGTTCGCGATTTCTCTTTTTGTACACGGTATCCGGAACGAATACTACCGATAAGAATGTTTCATAATTCAGTAACTGATACGTTTATCCAAATGCCGTTTGCTGCAAAAGACAGAGAAATTCACCAAGTTTTTATGGTGACAACACTGTAATTCCATTTCTCGTTACTTTCACTATATGTTAAATTTGTTGTTAAGTTTTATGTTATTTTATTCATTATCGCTGTCGCGCCTCCAATGGTCTATGGGTAAAGTGCTCTCCTCTAGATCGAAGGGTTGCGATTCGACGGATTTTTCAGGACGTAAAAATCCGGATAAACAGCCGTGTGTCCCGCGTCGGAGTATTCCGGCACGTTAAAGAACTTCAAGCCTAAATTAGAGCCTCTAGACCAAATTTCACCTTTCTCTCGTCCTAGTAATACCTTAGTTACATACTAGATGACATTTGAGGCGATGAGCTTACCACTTGTATCTCTGTCCCTGTCGGAAAATAAGTATAAGTACGTAAATTCCTTGTAGGTACCGGTACTGAAACCTCCGTCATTAGGTACCTTTGTTCCGACATCGGAATGATGGGTTAAAGTGGCGTACAATTTACGTAATCGGTATTTTACATTGTGTATTATATTATTATTATTAAAAATATGAACGGTCAAATGCACAAAACGTTAAACGAACGTTTTACGATAAAGTCAGATCAGGACTCAAATTAACGAACAAGTGAGAACCGCTCTTAATATTACTTTAAAATCGACAATGCACAATAATTAACATCTGCACTGTAGAACTGTCAAAACAACCCTTTCAATATGTTTCACAATAAGTTAAATTTCATATTGTGTCGGCTTCATTTTATTATAACGTCGGTATTAGGCAGTAGGTGTTTCCATTATAAAGACAGCATTGTTATAAATCGAACGTGTCGCAGAACCAACCACAGGGATTATATTGAAAAAGGGGTAGGAGGACTATGTCTTATGTCGATGTAGATTTTGTTACTCTGACAGTGAAAAATTAGAGAATGGAAAACGATTATGGATTTAAAAAATATTCAAACCTAAATATCTATTTTTTTTTAAATGCAAGGTAGGGATTAAACCCAGTAACCCCCCTTGCATAATCCCTGCCGGGTTAAATTATATACATATATACATACATACATACATACATACATACATACACACATACACACATACATACATACATACATACATACATACATACATACATACATACATACATACATACATACATACATACATCAATTGTTCTAATATTTCCGCTTTGATACGTTATGTTTCGAGTCACTCTAGGTGTATATGTGGATATTATTTTATTGATCATCGTAAAAACTTGGTGTTCCTTCATCTTTTGCAGCAAACGGCATTTGGATAAATTCGTTGCGTGCTGAATTATTAAACTTTCTTATGAGTGGTGTTCACCCCAAACACACTGCATTGTCTTTAACTTCTTCTATACTCTGTAATATAAGGGTTATTCCTATATACGGTACTCAGTTTCTAGATCTTTTTTAGGACGTGAATAACAATATCATCAAAAGATGTCGGGAATGTGTGAATGCAGACGGAAACCATTTTGAACAACTATAACACAGATTAGTCCTAATTATGAAGTAAAATAGTTGTTTATGATACAAGTTCTTAAAGGTTATATTTTTGGCATGAATGTGAAGTTTGTGAAACGAGGCAGCCTCGTTTCACAAACACACGAGGGCTAAAAAATAACTTCACGAATGTGTATTATACAATATTTTTTTCAATGATAGCACCGATTTACATTAAATAAATATTTCCAGTTGGAGGGGTTATCAGATCACGATTTCACGACCTCTAAACTCAGAATCAAAAAGAAATAAGTATCCTTGGAATTACAGCCTATTTTATTCATGGTCACGATTTCATGGACGTCTAAACCGGGATATATAATCAACAATGCAGTTAGGAAAGTTTCAATGTTATATATTATTGCAATAAGTACTACAGATGTAACTTCAGAATAGTAATACGGTCTAAAATGTAAATATGAATGTTAAATTTGTTACTTATTTGTGTTATGTGTGATATTTACGTTATGAAAGATCGAAGTAATGCATTAATATCTTATTGAATGAAGTTAGTACGTTGAGTATTGCATTTGATTTGGCAGTGCGTAAAATTAATAACAGTGTGTAAAGTGATTACTTCCTTTTTTACGCACTGATAAAAGTGGGTAAATGCAACTTTATGTATCATCGTAGAAAAATGTAATTGTTTGCATGCTATTAGTAATTAAAGATATATGAGTAAAAATACGCGTGAGGTTACAGATCGTTAATGATGCAGTCAACGCCGGACATGCGAGCGTGTCTGATACTTGTGTTCCTGGCCTGGAGCCGAGCTCAACGCTATGTAACCTACTATGTTCATAGTATTTTTTTTTCACTTATATTCCAACAGTTTTCAAATGTTATTTGGATCTGCGAAAAAAAAAAATGACACTTAATGTACGTAAGTTAATCATCTTAAATCAATATGGCACATCCAGATATCATCATTGCGGTCATCGTCATTTTCTCATATTGTATCTTTTACTTTCCTTGTTTCACCACCACCACCACCACCACCACCACCACCACCACCACCACCACCACCACCACCCTTCGTTTTTATTATCACTTCTTTGACCACAGACATTGTTATCGGCTTTGTCTCTGTCGTTACTTTTTCCTGCTATTATCACAAGCATGTATAGGCCTACTATTGCTATTAAGATCATTCTGGTTTTCCTCCTCAGTGGTACATTTGCTATTTTCCCAGACAGGGAAAAACTATTTCCTTCTCTATCATATTCTCTTCCACTTCCTCTCTCTTTCGCTGCCCGGCATGGAGAAGCTGTAGTATTATTTTTTTAAATATTATATTCCTACTGAAGGATGCATTGGAAGGAATGGTGAATAGAAAAAAAGTTCGTGGCAGAATAAAATATCAGATGGCAGACATTAAGATACATGGATCATATGCGGAGACTAAGAGGAAGACAGAAAATAGTAAATATTGAAGAATGCTGGGTTTACAGTGAAAGACCTGCCCTTGGACAGAACACTATCAATAAATGAATATGATTAAATATTGAACATTGTAAAAGTCTGATCATGAGATATGTATTTGCATAAGTTTCTTAAAAATATATTAAAAAGGTAAAAGGTAAAGGTATCCCCGTAACATGCCATGAAGGCACTTGGGGGGCATGGTGGTAGAGTCCCATGCTTTCCATGACCTCGGCACTAGAATGAGGTCTTAAAAATATATTATGAACTTAAATTAAAAATTCCACTCGAAATTCTGATCGTCTGTTATCAATATATAGAAAGAATGTTAAATAGTACGTGGAAAACCTTTGTAGAATGAATAGAGGACCTAAATACAAGCAAAAATATTAATATAGATACAATAGTCAATTTCGCTTTGTTTTTTTTTTAAGTACAGTTACTTTTTAATTCATATTATACGCAAGGTTGCAGAGTTCGTGGCAGAAGAAGATATCAGATAATAGACGACATCAAGATATATATGACTCATATGCGGAGACAAAGAGGAAGGCAGAAAATAGGAAAGATTGAAGAAAGCTGGGTTTGCAGTGAAAGACCGCCCTTGGGCAGAACACTATAAATGAATGCTTATTACAACTATGTTTTTATATCATTAATTAATTACATTATATTAATCTCATTGATTTTTCAAATTTTCAACAAAAATCATACCTCACTCCCAAATTAACATTGGAAAACGATTATAGCTACTAGAATTAAATGGTATCTCTAGGTTATGTAAAAATCATTAAAATCGATTCATTAGCTTATGAAAAAAATGACAGTTATATTTCAAGATTTTCACAAGATTTTTTTTTTTTTCCAAAATATTTTACTAAAATGTTGATATGTTTACTAGAATGTTAAAATTTACAGGAGATATTCATCAGGGTTTTTCTAATCTGTCTTAAAAATTCAAAATGGATAACTTTAAAAGTTGATGAATTACAGAGAAAAATGTGGGTCGCTGTATTTTACAGGAGATTTAAACTTCCTGTTCCTATTTTATAAAACAGTTATATTACCGGTTGTTCTTTATGGTTGTGAAACTTGGACTCTCACTTTGAGAGAGGAACATAGGTTAAAGGTGTTTGAGAATAAAGTGCTTAGAAAAATATTTGGGGCTAAGAGGGATGAAGTTACAGGAGAATGGAGAAAGTTACATAACACAGAACTGCACGCATTGTATTCTTCACCTGACATAATTAGGAACATTAAATCCAGACGTTTGAGATGGGCAGGGCATGTAGCACGTATGGGCGAATCCAGAAATGCATATAGAGTGTTAGTTGGGAGGCCGGAGGGAAAAAGACCTTTGGGGAGGCCGAGACGTAGATGGGAAAATAATATTAAAATGGATTTGAGGGAGGTGGGATATGATGATAGAGACTGGATTAATCTTGCTCAGGATAGGAACCAATGGCGGGCTTATGTGAGGGCGGCAATGAACCTCCGGGTTCCTTAATTGCCAGTAAGTAAGTAAGTTACCCTAAAATATGGGGAAGGATCCAATCAATGGTGCCTATGATAATTTTGATAATGATGATAATTTGTATTATTTGACAATTGGAACTAGCCATTATACTTCTTCAAATTCATAGTGAAATTAATGTCATTTTCAATTCGAATTTTCAAAGGGACATTTGGATAATTCGAAATGGAATGCTGATGGTTGGTAATGATAAGTATGTAGACGCTGACTTTTCCTTTAATTTTTCTTGTAGCCATGCCAAGAATTTGACTCTTACAGATGCACATGTAAAGGAGGAACTGGTCATGCACGATACTGGCTATTGTCGCCGTCGTACGTGGAATCCTTATTAAGTGTTTTTAAGAATTTCACTTACTCCGTATTTCAGTGATTGACAGGTACATAAATTTAGAGGACGGCATTGTTCAGCGCTATTGTTCACAGAAATACCTTCAGCCTACCTGCTACATAGTGCCTTCCACCTTCGTGTCTAAAAGCAAATAAAGAATTTCTTCAAATGAGTCGTTTGAATTATACTCTATTGTACAACACAGTAGGCCTATAATATAACGTAGAATGTTTGAAATGTAAATAAATTTTCCTGTGCCCAGTTTTTATACAATAAATTGAAATATTCTTCCTTCATTCTTTTCTATCTTTCCAGTCACCATACTACGCGTTTGTATAATCCTCTCGCTTCAACACCCTCAAGTCATGTTTTCTTAGGTCTTCCTCTTCATTTCTTCCCAATTGGAACCCATTCTAAACTCATCTTTGCTAACATATTTGCATCCATTCTTTTCAAAAGTTCAAACCATTATTATTGTTTAGTTTCCACGGACCGTATTATATAATTTTTAAATTTCATGTTTTCTCTTATCACATCATTTCTAATTCTATCTACAGTCTGATCCGTTTGGGTATGGATAAAATTAATTCATTATTATAAAGCTATTATGATACTACTTACTTACTGGCTTTTAAGGAACCCGGAGGTTCATTGCGGCCCTCACATAAGCCCGCCATTGGTCCCTATCCTGAACAAGATTAATCTAGTCTCTACCATCATATCCCAACTCCCTCAAATCCATTTTAATATTATCCTCCCATCTACGTCTCGACCTCCCAAAAGGTCTTTTTCCCTTCGGCCTCCCAACTAACACTACGGCATGGCGCGTCCTCAGGTTGCGGATAGAGGAGACGGCCTCCAGATATGGAGGGTAGCTGCGAATATATTGAATAAGCAGCCATGGACAGATGATAAGGGATGGTCCTACAGCTTGGGGGTTGGGCGAAGGGCTAACAACCCATCACCGTAAAAAAACAGCTTGTTACGAAACCTAACAGTAAGCTATTATGATAGTAGGAAAAAATTCTTGTTGGTTATTTTATGATTAAAAGATGGGAGTTTCCATATTTAATTTAATTTTTTGGTCTGACCCAATATTTTGGGTTTGCCCTGCGACACAGAATAGCTCACAATAAAATTTAAAATGAAAAATTATATAAACAGGTTCCAGACAAAAGTGATTAAGATATAAGAAAAAAAATAGAACTAAGTATAATTTAAATTGAATGTACACCATAAAGATGCTGACGAAATATCGCTACAGAAAATTTTATAATGGTGGTGACGATGGCATCTTGAAGATCTCTTTTCAGCTTGTATTTTTCCCTCCACTTTACAAAGGCTTTCGGAATTGTGCCTCTCGCTCCGAAGAAGAGACCGGTAACTGTGATTTTTTCAATGTTGTATTTCGCTGATAGATACTGAATCGTCGGCTTGTAGATTGACAATCAACAATGCATAATCTGAAACGACTAATGAAAATCGTAGATGATTAAAATGGCTAGTACAAATCAACAGCGGGCACAATGTGTTCTTTGGTATGTTAAATTTGAGTGTGTTAAAAGAGTTCAAAGGGAATTTCGAAGTGAGTATGGTGTGCGTAATGTACCTAAATACGATTCTATAATGTTGTGTTATCGAACAATTGTAGAAATAGGTTCTGTGTTAAAAAAAAAAACATGCAGGAGGTTGCAGGCAAAACCCAGTACGAGAAGCAAGTATCTCTTGGTTTGGTCCCCAAACTCCCCAGATCTAACCCCTCCTGACTTCTTCGAGCAGTAGTATTAGTAGTATTTATTTATTTAACCTGGTAGAGATAAGGCCATCAGGCCTTCTCTGCCTCTCTACCAAGGGATTACAACTATAATATGAAGAATAAAATTACAATTAATATTAAATTTACAATTACAATAAAAATTAAAGTACGACAAGATTACCTGATTAATGAAAGCTAGACATTTTATCATAGAAGTTAAGAACAAAGAATATTTTTGTATTTACTGAATTACAAATTAAACCTAGAATAACAAAATTCTATAGTGATGAAATTACCATATTTTGAGATATTTTGTGATAGATTAAGAGAACTATTTACAAGAAACCATGTCTGAACGAGTAGGGTTTTGTTAAAAATATTGTCTGTTCACAGAAACCCAGGAACATTGATGATCTGAGAGTAAAAATTACTCAAACTTTTCAACAAATCACCCCTCTTATGTTACAACGGACATGGGCTGAATTGCATCATCGTTATGAGTTGTGCAGGGTGAGCAATGGGGGTCATGTTGAGCTCTGAGGAATCTCCCATCTTTCAGTGTTGTGTGCACAAAGTTTCAACAAATAAAGTTCAGTAGTAAATGTTTTACCCACGGCATGGCGCGTCCTCAGGTTGCTGATCGAGGAGACGGCCTCCAGATATGGAGGGTAGCTGGGAATATATTGAATAAGCAGTCGCGGACAGCCGATGAGGGGTGGTCCTCCAGCTTGGGGGTTGGGCGAAGGCCTAAAAACCCATCAACGTAAAAAACAGCTTGTTACCTCAAAATAAGCTTCGGAATGGGACTGATTCTCTGGCACGACCACAGCAATGGGAAAGGCATATAGAGTGTTAGTTGGGAGGCCGGAGGGAAAAAGACCTTTGGGGAGGCCGAGACGTAGATAGGAAGATAATATTAAAATGGAATTGAGGGAGGTGGGATATGATGGTAGGGACTGGATTAATTTTGCTCAGGATAGGGACCAATGGCGGGTTTATGTGAGGTTGGCAATGAACCTCCGGGTTCCTTAAAAGCCAGTAAGTAAGTAAGTAAGTAAGTAAGTAAGTAAGTAAGTAAGTAAGTAAGTAAGTAAGTAAGTAAGTAAGTAAGTAAGTAAGTAAATAAGTAAGTAAGTAAGTAATTTTTTACGGTGTTTTATTTTATCCATTCCCAAACGGATCACCCTGTAATTTAGAGCACCGTGCTCGTCTTTTTAAAAATCCATGTCTGTCGGCTGAATTTTTTTATTTTAATTTTGCATTCATATTCGAAGTTTCTGCACCGTAAGTTATTAAACTTCTCACTATTGATTTACAAAAATAAATTTTAGTTTTTTTTCTAATATTTGTTTATCCCACAATAGTAATATGCGTTACAAGAGCGGTATGTTGACGTTTTCATGTTCGAGGAAAAGATTGAAAAAGCGAAATGTAGTTGAGCTTTTTTAATTTCCGAGAACATGAAAACAAACCATACCGCTCGTGTATCATACATTATTTTGTGCGAAGATCGTTTATTACATACATGAAAGACGAATTTCTAATTAGTTTCAATGAAATCTCCATCTTGGTTTCTGTTCAATGACGGCAACTTTGGAAAACAAATATATCTATCTTCAACATTGTTCCTATAAAATGTTTTCTGTGTTTACTATACTGCAGCAGCCCGTGATATACGTCTGTCTTTTTTTCCCCCCAGTCTATGATGAGTCTGGAATCTTGTTGATTTTTTCACGGCTTCCTTAATGTTACTTGCATTACAAATGCAGTAACTTTTGTGGTGTTGTAGAGTTTACTTAATTTTTGCAAATATTTAAAAACAATAATTAACAATGAAATTTAGGTGAAATTGCAGTGGTAAGTTTCCAATTTATAATTATTACTATACTGAACGTCTCTAAAAATAATATGTTAAAAGCCTAAAGCAGTAAAATAAATATGACGCTTAAGCGGTAAGAATAGGGAAATTGTTATGTGTGTTACGTTGGGAATACTGAATGTGGTATTTCACACTTACCGCGTATTGGTTTTGTGCGGAAAGCAAGCAAATACACACGATCTCGCACAAAATTCCTTTCAGTAGGCCTATTGTTATTGCAGATCGACCTTAATTACCGTAGTCTCTTTGTTATTTCAGAATCATTGTTTCCTTTTGTAATTTCAACTCCCAGATATTTAATATCATTAGAGACAGAATTTGTATGCACTGAAAGTTAATATTGTCAGTCAGCAATGTTGCCAACTCGATTCTTAAAAACCCGCTATGAAACAGCGCAGAAACCATTAAACTGCTATATTGTCAATGTTAAGGGAAATTATTTTCTCGCTGTAAGTACTAAAAAAATCCTCTAAATCCCTACATCAGCAATACAAATTTAATAAATTTTACCCGCTAAACTAACACAGAAAAATTCCAGATCTAAAGAGAAAACAGCTGAAATGGCAACACTGTAAGTCGATATAATTTATGAACATAAATGTCATGCCCCCACTCCTTTTTAGATGTCATTCTTGTCATTCATTACTATTTCATCTTCGCTACCGTTAATGGTATTTAATCCTCATAACAGCCACTTACTTGCGGTTTATAAGATGCTTTGTCTAGTCCTTGGTACAAGATAGGGCTCATAGACGAAACCATTTTAACCAATACATAGACCTGATGTAATACCGATAGATAAAATCAATAAATCTGTTCAAATGCTGGATATAACTGTTCCTCTAAACACAAACATGAACGTTGCATATGCATCCAAAGTCAACAAGTACACAAAACTATCTCATGAATTAAAGATGCTGGAACTGCAACAAGCAATCGCTCGTCCAAATAAATGCTAATTTCTACATCAGGAATCATATCACAACCAGTGGCATTGCGCCCTTAAGGGCTGTTGGGCTGCAGCCCTACCTAATAGTAAGCCATTCTTGAAAGATATGCCTATGTATTGAATATACCCTATTATTTATTTATCTTGTCTTCGTCTTCAGCAAAACGCCGGTAGATACTTCTGTCAAACTATATATTCCGGATCAGCTTACTTAATACCTTAAGGGTGAAATCTAACCATTCTTCCACTATTACTACATATGCTAGTGGATTATAGTGATTTTCTAGCTCTCTGCCAACTTCGTTTCGAATTTAGGGTAGGGGAGACTTGTACCTTCAGCATAGTGTACCTTTGAACATTTTTTGTTTTTAAACTTTTGCTGCTACCTAGAGAACTCAAACTGAAGTAGATTGAAGAGAAAGCCGCTAAGTTGCTCTGTTCATAGTTTCGGTTTGATTTATTGCAAAGTGTGAGTTCTGTGGACATAACAATTTTTTTAGTACCAAAAGTAGACATTTCGTTCATTGATATATGTTATCTAACACAAAACCAGATTGTATTTGTTACTACCAATCGAGTACAATGTGTTCCTTATCATCTGGTGAGTAATAAACATATTGTGACAGCGACGTGAGATTCGAACTCACGACCAGCGTGCCGCAAGAGAGAAGATCGCGCGGAGCACTTTGGGATGGCGCGCGGCGGAGAGGGGAAAGGGCCAACGCGGCGAGAGAATGGAGAGAGAGTGCGCGCGCATCTGGTGCTGGTAGAGAGGAGAGGGCTCTGGATTTTTCTGGAGTGCTATCTCTAGAGACGCGTGGAACTTTCGAGGCTACGTCGCTGTGGTTATAAATTACGGTCGCGAAGGAACGACAGCAGTTTTCAGTTATTCAGTCAGTGAGTAAGCCAGAGCAAGCAAGCCAGACTTGTGTGCCGGAGTTCGACTCGAGTGTGCGTCCGCATCTGCGTCAGCATCCGAAGGCCTGAGTTCGAGTGCAGTGGACCGCAATTGGAGGGACCTGAGTTCGAGTGCAGTGGACCGCAGTTGGAGGGACCTGAGTTCGAGTACAGTGAACTGTCTCTGAAGGTCTGTGGTTCGAGGTACTGTGAACTCGAGTGACTGAGATAGAAGAACTGTGAACTGAGAACTGATAGTTCTGATTTGTAAATAGTGCTTTGTAAATATTAGTTAAGATTAACAGTTCATTGTTGTTCGTACTAGTCCAAGTAAATTGTCATTGTCGTCGGTGGAGTTTTATAACGAATATTGTGTTGAGTGAAAATCCAATTGTTGACGAGAGCGTTTAAGGCGAATTGTAGAAAGGAATTATTGTTGTGACGAATAAATTACATTGTTGTTACTAATAAAATTCACAATATTTTAATTTCCATTATTTATTCGAATTTCTAGTTTTGGGAGCCATATTTGTTTAAACGTGCGCTCTCTTGTACCTTTGAACACAAAACATCTTGTACCATGGAACATGTTTCAAGGTAAATGAAGAGTCCACTGCAAGAATGATGGATGTCACTTTCTTGTCGAAAATGAACCAAGACTGTCAATGTATAGCTTAAGACATATAGAATGTACATAGAGAGTTACATGGCATTAACACTGATAGTCATTGTCCAGTAATGATCGGAAAATCACAGTTAAGCTTTGAGCGCTAAGCATTTCAAACGTTCAATTGCTTCTCCTGCAAAATGTATTCCAAATGACATCCATCATTCTTGCAGTGGACTCTTCAAATGATATCATCAATTTTTGTTTTCTTTTATTTTAAAATAATGTAACTAAGTACAGTAAGTCTGGAGTTAAGAGGTCCCCAATTGATTCGGATGTCTTGAAGAAAACTGTTGAAGCAGTTATTGCTCTTTCAGGAGATAAAATCTAAATCGAAGAAGCCTGCTCTGGTTTATGACGGCAAATACATTTTAAATATGATTGTCAGTCCTCACAGCTATATTCCCACCTATATTCCATGTGTTCCAACTTAAAAGAGGGTATGTTCCAAGGTACATGAACCTGTTGTACCTTCGAACACATTACATATCCCTTCATTTTATATTTTCCATCATTAATAGATCTGTGAAACAGGAAAATACATAGAGAAGTTGTAAAGAAATCTTCAATAATTATTTCAAGCATTTTTTCGTTTAAAAAATTTCATTTCCCAAAATTAAAAAAAATCAAATGTGAAAAGTGTTTCAAGGTACAACAGTCTCCCCTACTGACAAATAATCTGTAAGAATTCGTTAAAATAGGTAATCTGTAAGGATTCGTTTAAAATAGTTAATAATCTGCCAGAATCAGTTGAAATAGCTAATAATCTCTAAGAATTCGTGAAAAATATCAATAATTTGTAAGAACTCGTTAAAAAAAACAGTCGTTAAAGTAGTCAATAATCTGTAAAAATTCGTCAAAATAGTTAGTAATCTGTAAGAATTCGTTAAAAAGAGTTAATAAACTGTAAGAATTCCTTAAAAACGGTTAATCTGTAAGAATTAATTGAATAGCTATTAATCTGTAAGAATTCGTTCTTTAACTTCTATTTCTGTTACAGTTTTTGTTACATTCATTTGTTTGTTTCAAGTGGCTCCTCTCGTCTCCTGGAGTCCCCAGCACGCCTCGCCCAGGTTGTTCTTTGTATCAGTTAGATACGCAGCATTGCTTCTTTAATATTGAACTTAATGCATGAAGTGGTCTAAGTACAACTCTTATCTCAGTGGCAGAGCGATGTTGACTATAAAAAGTAATCTTTACTAATAAATACGTGACACATTGGGGAATTCTGCTGCAGTTCTGTATGTTTATATAGGCTCAAGGCTTCTTATTACACAGCACATCTTTATTGTACTTGAGAGGCAAGAAACGTGACCAATTTGATTTATTATTAGTTTTCTCTGTAATATTAAATTGCACCACAGGAATGGTGTAGGGATTAGTGCAGCGGGTTTGGGCCACGCTAGGGATGGTAACCAGGTTGGTTTTTTCAGAGGAAAGGCGAATTTCAGGTAAATTCCATGAAGAATTCTCGGACACACCTCGCCAAAACACTATATCGCTATCACCAATTGCATAAATGCTAGATAACTTAGTAGAAGCCGTTCCATGGTGGTTGAAGCATGACCTTAGATGCGCTTTGAACGAAAATGCATCTACTCCGTAAGATTTCCACATGCTGCCGCCCACGTAACCTGCCCGAGATGACTAAGCCATGCTTCAAATACCGTGGAACAGCTTGTACTTGATACAACGTCGTTAAATAATCTATACAATAATACATTTTTCATCCGCTGTGACTCGGGCTGTAGCTACAAACCCAAGGGATCCAGATTCGGATTAATACATAGGCTAATGTTGCGGTGAAGAAATAAGTAAGTTTGTTAGTAGGGAAAATCAATGCCAAACAACTGCGTAATTAAGGGGTTACATACACCCTCCACTATTAAAATGTATTCCTCCATATCCTTAAGCCCTGTTTTGGTGACATTTTACATGCTTAATATCTGAAAATTGCCCTTCAATTTAAGAAAATATTTGTCTACATAAAAAGTTAATTTAAATGGTGAAACTTCATGAAATTTATACCAGAATGAACCACCGAGAACAATCAAGGCCCTCAAATAACGGATTCGAGATGAAATGGCAGTTCAACTCCGACCGAAAATGCTGCGTAATGTGATGAGGAACTTTAAGTCCCGGCTTGAACAACGCTTGCGTTTCATGGACGTCATCTTTCAGATGTAATTTTCAAGAAATAAATGATGGAAATGTACTGTTATTAAATGCTTTTGTGTATACTTTAATGTAGTGACAATAAATTTGTGAAATATTGAATGCTTTTACTTTCACGGTCGTTTAAAAAAATCGCCCGTTATTCTGCCCCACTCTGTATTCGCACTGCAGGACATTTTAACACGTAACTTGGTCAATTTTATGGATACAGTATATTAAAATTTATTTCGTAGATATAAAGCTAAAAGTTCATTTTAAATTATATAAGAAAAATAAAAAATCTTTTTTTTTTCTTACCTTCGAAGATGTATGTTTGAGAAAATGGGCGGCATAGATTGTAGGCTGGTAGGCTATTCTATTTGCATGGCAGGACATTTTAATGCATAATTTGATCAGTTTTGTAGGTACCTTAAAACTCAATAGTTCTTATTAAATTAATGTAAAAAAGGGAAAAATAAGGCCAAGGTATAGTATTGACCGGCCACTGAACGAATATTGCACACTTTTATCACTGCCAATGTAGCCCTATAATATATCAGTCCCCTAACTGCCCATTGTGCAACTCAAACCAAGAAATGGATTCGGAACACCTTAAAATCTGTGCTTCAGTGGCTGACCATGATAATATCTTTGAAAAATATTGGAGTGCAAGAGGTCAAATGACTTTATTGTCAAACGCCTGGCATTAGAAAACAACAACATGCAGCGCTATAAACCAATTTTCAACACGTTTATCATAACCACAACACATTTCAATTCTTATTGTAATATATATATATATATATATATATATATATATATATATATATATATATATATATACACACACAAGGTGTTTCAAAAATACGGGGCATAATTTCAGGTATGTATTTCCCACATGTAGACAATCAAAATAGCTCATTACAACATGTGTCCGGAAATGCTTCATTTCCGAGTTATGGCCTTCACAACATTGAAAATCACCGGAACGTTTTTCTTTCCGCAGGTCGTTGTCATTACAGAAGATGTTCAAAATGTCCACCTCCTGCTTGAATACAGACCTCACATCGATATCTCATTGACCTGCGAACACGATCCCAAACTCCAGGACTATTGCGTATGTCCTCAGAACATGCCACAATTCGATTCCGAAGGGATTACAAATCAGGCACCGGAGACGAATAAATCAATGATTTTAATGGCCCCACGAGTAGAAATCGAGAGGGTTCAGATCAGGTGAGCGTGGAGGCCAAGCAATTGGGCCACCTCTACCTATCCATCGATCAGGAAACCTTCGATCCAAGTACCGGCGAGCCGTACGACTGAAGTGTGCAGGAGCGCCATCATGCAAGAAGTGAATGTGTTGACGATTGATCAGTGGAGTGTCTTCTAAAACATGAGGTATGGTGTTTTCCAGGAGGTTTGTGTACGCCTGCCCCGTAAGTCTGTTTACATGTAGTCTACATGGGGTCCAACTAATCGATCACCAATGATACCGGCCCACATGTTGAGGGAGAACCGCACCTGGTGATGAGATGGAACAGTTGCACGTGGGTTTTCATACGCCCATACATGCTGATTGTGGAAATTTGTTATGCCATCTCGTGTGAACTGTGCTTCATCTGTAAATAATACTAAGGCAGGAAAGTTCGGATTTACACCACACTGCTGCAAGAACCACTGACAGAACCTAACTCGTGCAGGGTAATCTGCTGGTGACAGGGCCTGTACACGTTGCAAATGATAAGGATACAATTGATACTCTTTCAACAGTCTCCAGACAGTAGTATGAGGAACATTGACTTGCAACGCTACCCTTCGTGTGCTGATAGAAGGAGTCATGTTCACAGCCTCCACAATCTCCTCCTGTACTTCTGGAGTTGTAGATCTTGGTCGTCCCCTTCCCAAACCAGGAGAGTTAAATTTTCCATACTTGCACAGACGGTAATGGAGACGTACAAATGTCTTCCGATCTGGACATTATCGCTGTGGGTATCTCTCCTGGTACAAACGACGAGCAAGCGCAGCATTGCCGTCCGCCTTACCGTACATGAAGTGTATCTCTGCCAGCTCTTGATTTGAATACATGTCGCACAGTCTAACACCTACACAACACCGAATGTAACCTTCGCCTCGGAATGAACTGTCAGAGTGCCCTCTTAATGTCTCCTTTGACGGCAACGACCTGCGGAAAGAAAAACGTTCCGGTGAATTTCAATGTTGTGAAGGCCATAACTCGAAAATAAAGCATTTCCGGACACATGTTGTAATGAACTATTTTGATTGTCTACATGTGGGAAATACATACCTGAAATTATGCCCCGTATTTTTAAACACCCTGTATATATATATATATATGTAATTATCACTACATTAACACATTTAAATGTAATTATTATAAAAGTCGCCATATTTTCTTCCTGCCATTATGATGAAATATGATCCACTTCCACTAGATGGCCCACGACACGAGCAGCAGGGTTGGTAACACATGCAAACGAAATTATACTAAATATGAGGAATTTTACTAAAGGTGTGTAGTATTATGTCACAGGTTATGTTAGGTGAAGTTAGTATTATGTGAGAGGTTAGGTTAGCTTTGATTAGGTGTGTAGTGTTATTACTATGTTGGTGACACTGAAACCCACTCTCACATTAAGGAAATATGGCCGAATTCTTAATTTACGCACGACGATTTTCATATATATAAGTAAGGTACGTATTTAGGGCGGGTTGGGTGGGCTTACAGCTCTCCCAGTGATCACATCAATTTCTAATAATCAATACTATAAATCCAAGGCATTTTCAAAGCATTTTAGCAAGTAACTATAGTGGTCGGAACATGAGTAACATTCACCAAAAATAAATTTTTTGGCCCTTAAAATATAAGTGTTACGTGGTTGGCATGTACTTCCGTTTAAATTACTGTCTAATGCGATCAACTTTTTCACCAGATGTTTTTGATATTACTGGTTATTTTTTATTTGCAGAACTCCCAGTCTTCTTCAGACGCCTTCCTCACTTATTAACTGACTTAAAACTATGTGCAGAACCAACATCTACCAACATGCACTAATCTAAACTTAACGTTGGGCGCGTGTAACTGATTTTAATCGTGTAAGCCATAAAACACAATAAACTTTTTGTTGAATCGTTGTCATTATTTTCTATCTCCTTTAACCCTGCGTTACTCATGTTATAAATATTCTCACCATTGCTCAGGTGGGGTTTCACAAACCCCATTTTAAATAACTAATATATTTTTCCGCAAGTTTCAGAAATCAGATAAACGCAATTAAATATACTATTCTTAGTTCACTTAAACAATTTCTTAAGTGAACTCTTCTGGATGTGATTGAAAAGTATACAGATGCACAGAGTACACACTAGCTCCATCTCTTAGATTTTCGTTGAAATATACGTACCGGGGTTTACCACACCCCACCTGAGTAATGCAGGGTTAACAACTGAACGTGTTCATCCGCAACAATAGTACTATTGTGATAGCAACTTAAAGCCTGTTTTTACTTATTTTTAAGTTAAATTTCTCACTACAATACTAATTGCAGGCTATTACTTGATATTTATTTTTATTTTATTGGACACCATTCTCAGTCAACTTGTAGCTACTATAAACGGTAATAAATCATTTGCAGCATGACATGGAAACTCAATTGTTGTTAATCTCATAAAAGATTTGAGTTTTTTTTTTTGTACTGATTCCACATGTATACATTTCCGTATATTTGAGCACCAACATGTTTTGTGTTTATTGTAGTTATGGCATCTGTGATTCTATAACAAGTGTTCAAATTTTATAGGTTCTATGTGATTTATAAATTATATTTATACGTCTTATGGTATAGGCTATCTAAAATACCTTTTTCTACGATAATGCGGTAAGTTGTATTTTACCCACTGCTATCAGTGCGTAAGGCGAACCTTTAAGACACTAGTGCGTAAAAAAGTATTCACTTTACGCATTGCTATCCATTTTACACTGCGAAAGAAAATTCAATATTCAGTGTATAAACTCCATTCAGTTAGAAATTAATGGAGGCCCTATTATCTCAATCTTTTATGACGTAAATATTACACATAACACAAATAAAACAGATTTAACATTCATATTTATATTTTATGAATTTTATCCCATATTATTCTGAAGTTACGTACAATGTACAATACAGCATGTAGTATTCGATCTAACAGGATATAATTCCATGGTTACTTATTTCTTTACCTTTTCTAACCGCTTTGTTGATTATGGTCAGTTTAGACGGCCATGAAATCGTACTTTAATAAAATAGGCTATGCATGGATACTTATTTCTTAGTGGTTGTGAGTTTAGATGGCCATGAAATCGTGACCTTATAATCTCTCCAACTTGAAATATTTAAATTTGTGCTATCGTAGAAAAAAAAGTGTATACTATACATTCGTAAAGTTATCTTTTTGGCACTAGTGTAAAGTTTGTGAACCGAAGCGAACCTTTATAAACTTGTAACATAAATAACTATTATATTAATTATGAGATAATTCCTCTAACGATCCTTCTGTAAACCACATAAAAGATGGGAACGTTTATATTGGTCAGGGTCATTATTGTTGCGTCTCAATTGTAGGAAATGGCTAGTCTGCAGAAATGGGTTGTTTGTTCACAAAGACAAAAAAAGCATTTCGCAAGTTTATCGGGACTTCAAGAAAATATACAGAAAACGAAATGCACCTGACAGACGTGATATTAAATTGTGGTATGAACGGTCTTATTGTTAGCTACTTGATTACCATTTTCCTGGTCGATTGATAGGTCGGAATGATCCATTTACCTGGCCATCAAGTTCACCGGATTTGGCCGCCTTAGGGCCGATTGTATAAACCATTTAATCTTAGATCAGCGGTTAAATTGATCCTTGTTTCAGCTGAACTTGGAATTTTGTGTTGTATAAAGTCTAATCTGAGATTAATTTGTCTCAGACTAAAGTCAACTTTGACTGAAGAAATTTCTCCGATTAAGTTAGATGATCCAAGTTCAGTTATTTCGTTTCTGTTTGAAATATACGAGTGACAGATTGTGCAAATAAAATATCCATTATTATTAATTTTAATAGATATGTTAGGTACATTTATATATATTTCATTCAATTTCTTGCCTTAATACACAAACATTCTTATATTTTATAAGGCTCTATCGTGTTCAGCAGCATCAAATAACATAACCTATAATTATATTATGTTTATAACAACCATTAATTATTAATGGATATGATAGGTACATTCATAAATGTTCACTTAACTGTATTACTAAAAGAAAATTGTCGTTTTATAAAGCTTTATTATGTTTAGCAGTATCAAACACCATAACATGATAACAACTTGGATAACAGTCAACCTTCTTCTTATTGTTCGCCATTATTTACATAGCACAAAAAACCAGTGTCTCCAACAGAGTGTAATACGGAAAGTCGCCAAAAAGTAGTTGTAAAGTCGCTAGATTTCTCATTATCAACAAAGAAAGATTAAATTTTGTTACTATGGGGTGCTAAAAAGGTCACTCAATCCCTATTTAAGCAATATAAAAGTTAAAAGAAATTGTTGTTGAAAAAGAGTTAAAGTCACTAGATTGGCAACACTGAACAAACCTGTGTAACATGATCCGCGCATCACGTATTTCACCTGTTTATGCGATGTTGCCAAATCTTTTTCACGTGAACTTAGATTGCATTTGAACCAAGGTAATTTGATCGCAGAAAAGTTTTATACAATAGAAGAAGTGTCTGAACTCGGTTCACTTTTCGATCTTCGATCAAAGTTGATCTTTAGTCAGGGAGTTTTATACAATTGGGCCTTAGTGTTTTTCTGTTGGAGGTTTGTAAAAGATCTGATGTACTGAAAGTCTAGTATAGATCTACAGGACTTGCGTCATGAAATCACAGACGCCATAACTACAACTACGCAAGACAGTTTGCTGCGAACACAAAATATGTAATAGTTGTAAAATAATTTGAGTTTAATTTTGTGACATTATTTTATAGGCACCCCGTACTTTTAAGCTTTTATTAAAGGATAAGCAGTCTTTTTCAGTCGCACCCAATCAAACAGGCGGGGACTTCACTGTTTGCTTGCTATCAGCAGCCGCGGATGATAACTGTACTTCCTTTCATTGTGACGTAATTGGAGACGGAAAGAGGACCAGATATGTGACCGGTACATCTCGTTCCTCTTGTTCTATTTCAGTTTCAAGAGCGATCCAATATCTCTCGGTATTTGTAACGTCGGAAGTGCTATGGTGTTTCTTCTGATTGGCATTGCAAGCAATCTCGGCGATTTTCCCATTATCTCCCTAAATGAGAGAAAGTTTCCGCCCTGATAATGTGTCACTGTTGTAGATTGATCAGACATTTCTGTAGAATTTAG